>NC_141673.1:70238957-70493957 GCF_028749965.1 Puma concolor | reverse complement strand
TAAGCCCAAATTCAATTTCCATTAAACTCCACTCATTGGTCCCAATTCTATCCTTTACATCTATACTGAATATGGTATATCTAATTTGACAATAACTCTCATGTTCTCCTTATTCTCTTCTCCAGGCCAAAAAAATACTCAATCACTTTAGAAAATTCATGACCAGACATATAGATCCTTTGCAATTTTAGTTGCTGACTGCTTCCTGACCTGGTTTTTATTTGCTCACTGTGCCTTTTAAAGTGGGGCTCTAGAACTAAACAGGTTCTAATCGGCTGTCTGACCATTAGAGTTTAGTAGAACTATTTATCTCCCTTGTTCTGGGCATTCTACTTCTAAACACATAATCCAACTGCCCCATATCATTCTGTAGACACACACTGAGCCAAGAGTATAACCCTTCCCTTCTTTGTTCTGTTCAGCCAATTCTCTTTCCTCTATTTTGTACTTGTGCTCTTCTTCTGGGGAATCTCAAATCAGGACTTTATTAGCTGCCCTGTTAGAGGTCCCACTATGGTCAGACAAGGGCTGCAGACAAGATCAGGAACAAGCACCCTATATCTCTAAGTAGCTCTGCTCCCCATCCCCCAGCCTCCACTACTTATGAACATTTGGGGAGAAAGGGAACTCCTTTCCTGGAAAGTTACTCAAATACTTTCACTGCCTCTGTAGAACCGCTGAATAGAGCCATCAACTTGGAAAATCTATTGTCTTTGAGGCTCCAACTCCTTTAAACATTCTTCCTGGTTGACTGACTGTCATTTATCTCTGGAACACCCCTCCCTTCACTATTGAGAAGTCAAAACCTATACTCAACTTACTGCATAAAACTGCTTAGGTTTTCAACAAAATAATCATGCTTCTTTCTTTATTAGCACAAAATGCTGCATCCCTTTGAAGATCTGAGAGTGCTAACAATAAATCCTCACAGAAGGACTGCTATAGGTCTTGTTGCTTTTCTCAGGGCACCCAGACTCCAGCTGAGAACAGTGAAAGAGAACACAGGCAGGTCAGGTGGCAAGAATACTAATCAGAGCATCGCCCATCTTTGACAGTGACGCTCAAGACCAACCTACGTTCACAGTAATAAAAGTAATGGCCTTCCCTTCTGTAGTCAACAAAATCCTAAATTTGAATTTGGACAGTATATTATGTTCTTTTAAGTTTCACAAAGAAGAGGAAATAGCAAAATGATCTTAAGATGTAGAATAGAAGTTCATATCCCAAGGAAGAGGCAGAGCAGTTTGTCCCAGAATATTTTCCTGCTTGTATTTTCATCCTACTACTCTAAATTTAAACTTTGTCTTTTAATGCATAGAATTGTTGAACGATCACATGCAAGTTGAGTACTCAAAGACAAAATGAAATAATTATCTGATTAATTCAATTAGCCATTCTACCTAATTAAGACTCCCGCAGTTTTTCAGGTGTTTTTTTTCCCTCCACAAGTTTCCATTTCATTTTAGCTGAGAAATGTGTGATTTTGAAAAGAACCTTATGGATGTAATATCAAAGATTTTCCTTCCACTGCTTTGGGGGAGGGGAGAACTTTTACCACAGCCTTTTAATGTTTCCCCACTGTAAGGGTTGTGCTTAAATAGCCTATTAAACTATTTATTATATGTGAGAAGGGCACTGGATGAATGATTGTTTCCACATTGCAACAACAAATCAATCATAAATCTAAAAGGTTAACAAGAAAAGCGAAATCAATTTTATACAAGTGAATCATGTTACAAGAGTCAAAATGATATTTTACTTGCTTGTTAGGAACCTGTTGATCCGATCCTACACTTTAGAAAGAGTGAAGTCAATTTTGTGAGGGCCACCGATTTCATTGCTTATTAAAATGTTTAGTATAAACCTTGATTTTGGCTGTCCACACATGTCAGCACATTTTGGTTGAAATTTAATACAAGATTACTTGGACAGTTCATTTTCCTCCGTCTGTGCAATGGAAAAAAAATGTAAATGCTTGGGCATAAAAACTGTTCTTATTATTAAAAAAAGAAGAAAAAAAAGAAAATCTAGTAAATGCCTTAAATAAAAAAAGATTACTGTGCAGATGTAAGCCTTATTAACGTTCTTTGGTATCATGGTTATTTATGTAAAATTCTTTATTGACAGCCTAAATCCACCATTTCATTATTATTTGCTGCTAATACGATGAACATTATAAACAAAAAAATAAAAAAGTCATTTCAGATTTATAACTAATGAGACACCAAAGTTTATTAAAAACACTTGTGGCATCTCTAAAGTGTTTTTAAAATGCCAACCTCAGAAATGGAGACAAACCAAGTACAGCATTCTCTATGCTTGATCTGAGCTGTGCTGATTTACCCCTTATATGTTTTATTAAATAAAAAAGATAAACATAGGACTTAATAGGCCTCTAGGGATAGATGCCACAATATATAACAGTTACGCCAAAGGCATAAAGTGGGAAGAACTGAGAGGCAGATGGAGGAAAATGAGTCTTGCTTAAAGTAATTTTTCAAGCAATTGAGAGTATGATGACGTTCTCTAGGAAATGTCTTTAGAATTACTTTTATGTGCTCTATTTATCAAACTGGCCTGGGCATTAGTGTAAAGTGTAAAGTAATTTACAGGGCTTAGAGATTTTCACCAAAACATTGCTATGAAATGACTAAACATATACACGCACACATACATGAATGTCCACCTGTTACGTGGGGGTTTTTTTCATATTTATTTTTTGAGGGGAGGGGGCAGAGAGAGAGAGAGAGGAGAGAGAGGGACAGAGGATCTGAAGCAGGCTTCCACGCTGACAGCAGTGAGCCCGATGTGGGGCTCAAACTCCTTAGATCATGACCTGAGCCAAAGTCGGATGCGTAACCAGCTGAGCCACCCAGGTGCCCCTACATAGGGTTTTTTGTCCATTACGCTACATTGCCAGAGAGTCTTTAAAATAGAAGTCCAGTATGATATCAAAGGGAAGTAACGGAAACTAGGTGTGGGATCTCTTTTAATCTCTACCCCAGGAATGCAACACCAAAGATTTAATCTCAGAGACACCACAATGCTATAGTAGCAGAGATTTGGGACTTATGTCTCTACTCCAGCAGCCTCTCCCTGCTACTCTAATATATGGTGACAAATGTCTCCTTAATTTGCACAACAGTTTTCAATTGCCCTCACAGGAGACCACCTTGAAGGAGCGAGTAAAAGGTTTAGTCATGGTTTCTATTTTTCTATTTGAATCAATACATTCTAGTTAAATGGACAATTAATAGGTCACTTCCAAAATAGTGGTGTATCAGTCCTGGTTAATAAACGATCCCAGAGTTGATAATAGGCCCTATGTATTCAGCAAGTCCTGTATACACTCAGCTCATCCACTAAATCCCTTTTCAGGTGGACAGGGTTATATGGGAAGATGAGCTAGAATGAGTCTATAAAAGTCAGTTTCATTCACTGCTTTATTTTTCAGTCAAGTGCTTTAAATGGTGTCCAGAAATTCACTTGGAATGTGAGACAGGAGAAAAGATGGACACACAGAGCCTTGCTTTATGACCATACAAAAGGGCAACTGACCCTTGCCCAAGCCTTTTCCATGTGAAATGGCTCCTAAAGTTCATCTGCACAGTGAAAAATCGTGGTGAGGTCGCGTGTGGATGAGTCAAGTGAAAGTGATGATTGGTCACGGGTCTGTCGCCCATTGTGGCTGGGTCCCTGCCATGTAAAGTGCTCTGTGGGAAAGTATCGGCCCCCTAAAGAGATGCTCAGAAGCCTGCAGCTCATTAAACGGCCAGCATTTGCTGCCTCACTTGTCAGGAATCATCCTGTTGAGCAACTGCTCTCCTGAAACATTCATAAAACACATTCACGGGAGGCAGCAGGGACCTGAATCCAACCGTGATAGAGCTCTGTACTTCAGGCTGACTCAACTCCTTCTATTTCACTTTCCACCTGACAGAGGGGTTAACCTGAATAAAAGTTTTCTCTGGGCAGTTGAAATAAATGTGCTGGCCTCTACCGGAGTAGAGTAGAGCTTACTGGACTTCTTCATCACACACTCAGAATCTCTGCCTACAAACTCTTACTTGACCTAGAAATCTCAAGATCAAGGTGAACTTTATTTCTTTTTACTTCGACATTGCTCTTTTTGAGTGTGTATGTGTATGCACGCTTGCACGCTCTAAAAGTTTTTTCAGAGTTGTTGTTCTCACTCCACCCCTGGACATTTTAAATTTTGAAATTTTTGAGGAAAAGTTCTCTTGAAAATATTTCCTACAACTCTGGTGGGTTCTTTTCAAGATCATAAAGAGGACATATTTATCTCCTTTCACAATCTGGACAATTTTTATTATTTTCTATGAACACCTAGTGACTTTCTGTGTCACATTCTAAGTTGAATAGAAATTTTATACAGCACAATTTCTTAGCCTTCCTTCTTTCTTTTTTCTTCTCTAAATGAGTATTGCTACACGTTTCAGAAAGAGCCAAATCAGTCCCTCTGAGATCTTTTATATCAAATGGAAAACAAGTCACTTTCCTTGGTGTGTCAGCCCCGGGTTTCAATGCCATTAGAAACGGCTCACAATTGCTCAGTGTGCTGAGGTCTGATAAATCTCTGGAAACCTCCTGAATAGGATCGCTGTGATTTTTAGTGAGGTTTTAGCTCCTTGCCATGGCATTACCAATTAGTTTTCCAGAGCACATTAAATCCTGCTGCTTTGGTTTACAGAATAACAGAGGCATTGCTGATGAAGCATAAAAACTTACTTGCAAAAGCAGTGGGGGATGCTGGGCGCCGACAGGACCCACCACAGCATGCAGAGTAGAATGGTGAGGCACTCAGGAAGAAAGGTTTGGAAGACGCTGTGGAGAAAGCATTGATCTCATTGATGAGCCATTTCTTTTAGACCATATTCAAAATTCTAGTTTCCCAAAAGTCACTGAGTAAAACACTCCATTTTCTGAGCCTTTACTTGGCTGGTTATAACTCTGACTGAAATTAACATTATTCTAAAGTAGCCTTTACCTGTCAAAGAGATTACCACACATTTAATCAAGATGTGGAAGACGCAGTGGAAAGACAAACTGATCAAAACCAAACCTATAATTTTCTGTGTGGTCATAATTACAAGTAGTACATATCAAATACTCCTTTATTCACAATATCCTAGAGCAACACACAGGACAACTATCTGTGGTGATGAATGTCCTTTATCCCCACTGTCCAATATGGATCTATTTCCCACATGGCTCCTGAGATATGTGGCTAATGTAACTGGGTAACTGAATTCTCAATTTAAGTTATTTTAAAATAAATACACTCGTGTGGCTAGGAGCTATCATATTATTTAATGGCACAGCTCAAGATATAATACTTACCGAGGAACAAATTGAAAGCAGAAAGTAAAAAATTAAATATAAAAACCAATTTGAATGTTATATGCTTAAGTTTAATTTTTTAGAAGAGATTATATTACTCTACTGTTTATTTTCAGAAAATTCTTCAAAATAGTTAGTTGGATTTCAAAGTGGTAAGAGATAATCTATTGAGCAATTCCATAACAAAATGGTTTTTTTTGTTCTGATCACTTTTACATGTTCAAAAGTATTTGAGAATAATAGCATTTTATCTCAAGAGAAACTAGTTAACCTGAAGATATCTGTGTTTGTAGTATAGGGATTTACCATATATCTGTTCTGCTCACTTTATTAAACTATACTATTCATAACATTTTCAATACATGTACACAGAATAGGTATCATTACTCTTATAAGGAAAGAAATTTTAAATTCTGTTTCTCAGTAGATGATAAATAGCTAAAAAGGATGTCACAGAACATTAGTAAGAGCTCTTCTTTACTGAGCACTTACTATATGTCAGGCTTTGGTTAAACACCTTACATACCCCATGTCCTTTAGCATAATGAGATATAATATAAACGTGGGTGAAAGTTCCTGAAGGTGGACAACTTGCTTTTGCTATCGCATACCCAAAAGAGTACATAGCACATTGTAAATGTCAGCAAATTTTCAATAAATGAATGTATAAAACCAAGCCTAATAGTTCATTTTCTGTGTGGTCATAATTATAAGTAGTAATTAGTAAAACTAAGAAATAGGAAGCCTCTCTCGACCTTCTTAGGAAGAGAATGAGGATCAGGAATGAACCCCTTCCCTCTCCCCAGACACAGCTTGAAATATAGTATCATCCATAACAGATGACCTTGAAATCTAGAACATGACTTGAAAATAAATATTTTTATAACTCTCCTACATATTCAATGGCAACTTTTTTCTTATTTTAATCATATTTAGTGAATATTATTTTGATACGAATACCATACCTTTTTCAAGAACACAGTAATTTCAGACTTGTATTTTAACCAAGTGATAAGCATGTGTTTACTTTTGCCAATATTTTTGAAGGATATATCAAAACAAGTGTATTGCCCAATAAAAATCTAGGTTCTTAATGCCTTCAAATTGCAAATTAATCACACATGCAGGTTTTTTTTCTATAACATAACGGAAAGTTGCCAATATTCGTATTCTTAGTTTTTTTTTTTTTTTTTAATTTTTTTTCAACGTTTTTTTATTTATTTTTGGGACAGAGAGAGACAGAGCATGAACGGGGGAGGGGCAGAGAGAGAGGGAGACACAGAATCGGAAACAGGCTCCAGGCTCTGAGCCATCAGCCCAGAGCCCAACGCGGGGCTCGAACTCACGGAGCGCGAGATCGTGACCTGGCTGAAGTCGGATGCTTAACCGACTGCGCCACCCAGGCGCCCCCGTATTCTTAGTTTTTTAATTTCCAAGTTTTCAAATAATAAAATGTTAGTCTTAATGGTATTTCAAGGGGTGCCTGGCTGGCTCAGTCAGCGGAGCATGCAGTTCTTGATCTTCGGATTGTGAGTTCAAACCCCACATTCGGTGTAGAGATTACTTAAAAATAAAATCTTTTAAAAAATGATACTTTGAAAATATAGCAACTAAGAAAGTATGAAAAGGAAATCCATCTTGGTGTTCAAAAAATTCTATAAAACTTAAAAAACATTTTTTTCTAAATAGGCTCCATGCCCAACTTGGGGCTTGAACTCACCACCAGACCCTGAGATCAAGAATTGCACATTCCCAACTGAGCCAGCCAGGCACCCTATAAAACTTTTTAAAAATTTTACTGTTATCATAAACTGTTCTAACACTGACTATAAAACCACCAAAGAAAAGATAAATCATTTCATTTTAATATCTTATGAGAAAATGGCACTATTTAGGCAGAGTTACATTTTCCAGTATTCTAGGAATATTTGAAGTACTTTGAAAAATAAAAATCTATTTCTACATATAAAAATTGTCACATTATGTTGATTCTCAAGCATTTTCTGTTAAATTATTTCATCTCAAAATAAACACTCCATATAATTAAGTCATGGCTACTGTGCAGTTTGGCACAAAATGCAATGCTGCATTTACATACATGTAATAACACATTTATCATGATAGCTGGAAAAAACACACATGAAATAAGCACACTAGTGATACTATTAAAATAACCATGCATTATAATATGTACAAATTACAAATTTTATCATTCTAGCCAAACTGTTTCTCAATCTTACCCTATGGCCTAAAAAATATAAAAATAAAAGATAAAAAAAAAAATGAGTGGGGCGCCTGGGTGGCTCAGTCGGTTAAGCGGCCAACTTCAGCTCAGGTCATGATCTCATGGTCCGTGAGTTCGAGCCCCGCGTCGGGCTCTGTGCTGACAGTTCAGAGCCTAGAGCCCGTTTCAGATTCTGTGTCTCCCTCTCTCTCTGACCCTCCCCTGCTCATGCTCTGTCTCTCTCTGTCTCAAAAATAAATAAATGTTAAAAAATAAAAATTAAAAAAAAATGAGTGGTTCATTTGAGACAAGCAATCAATTAAATTCATTTGTGATAAACGAAGTTCTGAGATATACAATCTTAGTGCTAAATTTAACCAGAAGAAGTTTTCATTGAGTAGTTTGTTATATTACTATGTATTACCTTATCTTAATAGAGTGAAGCTATAATCAAAATGACATGCCATCTACAGTAATAAACTCTTGTGGCTAAGGAACTACATGTGACATGACCAGGCTTCAGGTTCTCTTGTGTAGAATTTCCTTACCATGTTAAAACATCTCTTTGACATACATATATTTACACAGTCAATTCATGGTTTCCATACATAAATACACCTTGTTGAAGCTGGTTTCTGTGAAAATTGTTGTGAAATTCCAATTAAGTGCTCCATTTTTTTTTTTTTTACATGTGCCTACTTTGACATAAGTCAAATGCTCATCCCGCTGAACCTATGACTGCAGGGGTGTCAAATGGCACTAGGAAATAACCATTTTAAACAATGAAATGCATTAAAGATATATATATATATATATATATATATATATATATATATATATTACAATTTTAAATGTTTGTCAACCATATCCTTTTTAAAGGAATAGCAAGAAAGGAAACTCAGCTGTGATGAAAACAAAGTAACAAGTTGATAGATGTGTTAAAACTTTTTTAAGTTTTTGAGAACTACTTAGAAGATACTCTGAAAAGGACAGAAAACAAGGCAATTTCATCCTGATATGCACTTCAAAGCCCATTAATGCAGACTAGATGAAGTCACTTGATCACTGATTATACTGGGAACAACTCATTATAGGCTCACTGAACGATATTTACCACAAGATTTAAGGAGTGCCTACTACATGCCATGCACTGCTATTAATTGAACACATGCTATCTCATCCACTCATTAGCATTCAACCTCAAATGGGTATGCATCTGGAATGTGAACACTGTTTTCGGCAATTTTTTTTTAATGTTTATTTATTTTTGAGAGAGACAGAGACAGAATGCGAGTGGGTAAGAGGCAGAGAGAGAGGGGGACACAGAATCCGAAGCAGCCTCCAGGCTCTGAGCTGTCAGCACAGAGCCCGACGTGGGGCTCGAACTCACAAGCTGTGAGATCATGACCTGAGCTGAAGTCAAGACACTCAACCGGGGTGCCTGGGTGGCACAGTCGGTTAAGCGTCCGACCTCAGCCAGGTCACGATCTCGCTGTCCGTGAGTTCGAGCCCTGTGTCAGGCTCTGGGCTGAAGGCTTGGAGCCTGGAGCCTGTTTCCGATTCTGTGTCTCCCTCTCTCTCTGCCCTTCCCCCATTCATGCTCTGTCTCTCTCTGTCCCCAAAATAAATAAACATTGAAAAAAAAATTAAAAAAAAAAAAGACACTCAACCAACTGAGCCACCCAGGCACTCCGGCAATTTCTTTTTTAAAAAAGGCCAAGAGAAACACAAATATTTTAGAATAATATTTAGTTATTAGCCATGAGAGATCAGGGTTTCATGCACAGATACTGCCAGTTATTCATAAGAGCTGGAGCCCAGAAAATGGACACATCTCCCAAGCTTTCCATAAGAGAAAATCAAATGTCCTTTCCTATCGAAAAAAACGTACACTGTCAGGTTCGGCATGATGTTAGGTTCTGTTAGCACAATACTTCAGGATACTCTGAATTCTTTTTTTTTTTTTTTTCAACGTTTATTTATTTTTGGGACAGAGAGAGACAGAGCATGAACGGGGGAGGGGCAGAAAGAGAGGGAGACACAGAATCGGAAACAGGCTCCAGGCTCTGAGCCATCAGCCCAGACCCTGACGCGGGGCTTGAACTCCCGGACCGCGAGATCGTGACCTGGCTGAAGTCGGACGCTTAACCGACTGCGCCACCCAGGCGCCCCCCGAATTCTGTATCTCACCAACAAATCTAATTTCCAGTTTCTGTGGAAATCTGTTACCAGTTACCAATAAATAACTTAAAACTTTTGGAACTAAACTGTCTGAATCCAAATGACTAAAATCACTTATTCACAGAAAACCTCATGAGCTTTTCACTTCTTAATAAGATATTCTGACTTATCTGAAGCCACAGAATCAAAATACCTATTAATTATTTTGAACATTTATCTAAGATGGAGACTTAGAGCCAATTTAATGGTGAACTGGCCTGATTTCTTTTTAAACTTAACGAGATGGTTCTGTGATACAATCATCTCATAGCCGAGGATGGTTATGAGCCTAACTACAGAGAAATTATTTTCAAATGTCTGTCATTTAGAAGGCAAGCAATAATTTTTAAATTGCTTTTCGGTTGTTATTTTCATTCTTCTTTTGCTGATGGAGAAGAACAATGGGTATTTAAATGGGGTGAAACCACATTCTTCTGATTGTCAGTGGAAAACCGTGGTACTAACTGACTTGAGTTGACGTTTCAAAGAAAGAGTACTAAAGACCACTAATAAAACCTTCAAATAAATTTCAAGAGTCCACTGCAATGCTATGCCAACTGGCAGCACCTTTTAAGAAAGATGGGGAGAAATGAAAGAAGGTTCCAAGATGCCTTATTAAGGCATCTTTAACCTTTGCTTAAAGGGTAAAAAAACACCTCCAGGAAAGAATAACAGGGAGCTAAATAATTTTTTTTAATGGTTTTAAATGACCTTTTTCAAGTGCCTGGTACATGGGAACCATGAATAAAGAAATCTAAACTTCTGACCTGAAAACAATATACAACTGGAATACAGTGGACCCAAAAATGAGACTCCAAAGAATAGCAACCAGCAGCCCTGAGTAGTAAGATCTAAGAAATATCACTCACCTAATGAGGTGTGATTATCACACACCCTGGAAGGAATTCATTTATGTGATCCACATGCAAATTTACCTTCAGTCACAAGGGAAAGCAAGTTAAATAAATTCATCCTTTATCTTCCTGCTCATCAGAAAACAACAGAAGTCCACATTCTTTTCCTCAAGTATTTCAGACACAGAAAAACAAAGGTCTTAATGTTCTGGTACAGCTCATGAGAAGATAAATCAAGTGCAGTGTCTACTTCTTTGATGCTGTGCTTTTAATTCTGTGCAGATAATATTTATTGCATCTCTAGCAAGTGCCACACAGTGTACTGGGACCACAAAGATGAAAAAGGATGGTTTCCTTCCCCAGAAGAATTTCTATTTAGTGTTTCTTAACTTACAGATTTACGTCTGTTGGTCAACAAAATGAAATGCAAATTTTTCCGTTTTCCAAATTCAATTTTCCTCTGTAAAATCTGAGGCATTCCCCAAGACAGAGATGAAATTTGAAAAAATTCACATTGTGCATCCCTAACCATTGGTTCTCAACCCTGCATACATGTTAGAATTATCTAGAGTGCTTTCAAAGATACAGATGCCCAGGCCCCATACCAACCGGGTTAAATCACCAGCTAAGAGTGGGCTCCTTAGCACAGCATTGTTTCAAAAGATGCATAGGTCATTATAATACACGGCCAGGATGAGACCACAGAAAAAAATACAAAACAATGTCTGACACAGCAGGCACTCAATAAATGTTAGCCTTTACTCCTGCCATTATTACAGAATTTGAGATCAACAGTAAGACAACATATAAAAAGAAGCCGCATTGGTCAAGACTTCCAGTGAAATATAAACAAGTAAAAAGAAAAGACTATTGTCAAGAGGGCTTTGTCAAAGAAGGCTTTAAGCAGCAACAATATCTTAACCCACACCTTGATTTGGAAGGTATTTGGAATGGCAAAAGAAGAAAAAGAAGGCATTCCAACAAGGAAAGGTGGCTTGAACAAAAGGAAAGGAGGCAAGGTGGGACACGTAGGGTAGGTTAAGGAGACCAGCCTGATGGCTGGCACAAGGCGAAAGGAGTGAACAAACAATGTACTTGGAGGAGCTAAATGTAGCTGATGGAATGAAGGTGTTGCAGAACAGAGTATTTCTATTTGATCTGATCATCAAATGGGGATAATTAAGGTTTTCCTGAGTAGCTGGGTAATATGAGGAAGCAGATAATTAAGGTTTTCCTGAGTAGCTGGGTAGTATGAGGAAGCTATATTTTAGGAAAATTCACCTGCCAGTACCGGATGCGATGTGGTGGAGAAAGGAGAGGCTATATGGAAGCATCCCACTGCAGTAAAGATTTGTTATAAGAACAGGTAATGAGGGCACCAGGGTGGCTCAGTCTGTTAAGCATCTGACTATTCCGGCTCAGGGCATGATCTCACGGTTCGTGAGTTCAAGACCCGCACAGTATTCTCTTGGTATTCTCTTTCTCTCCCTCTCTTTCTCTCTCAAAATAAATAAATAAACTTAAAAAAAAAGTTATAAAAAAAAGAAGAGGTAATGATAACCATTTGTGTATACATGGCCACTAGCATCTTCTCTAGCCTCACATAATGAACAAATGGGTAGGGTATGGCTTCTTCTCAAGGTGCGGGCCTCAGTTCATCGCAATCACCAAATATGATCACTATCTCTGCTGCCTCTCCCTTCAAGTGGTCTCTATTAGCAACTCTGAAAAACTGAGCTAAATTTAAGGAAACCCATCGCTTTTTATTATACAGTCGATATCACAGAAGAGAATAGCCTAACAGAATAGTTCTTGTAGCTCTCAAATTCTAAAAGCCTTAATGAAGACTCCTCAAGCTCCCAGCTATTGCACTCTGTGTGACTAATTCTTGCACTGGTCTACTCCACCAGGAGACAACAGACCTGGCAAGAACTGTATCTGATAGGAGTTATCCTGATTTCACCCTGTGGCAGATTTTAAATGGCTACAAATTACCTGGGTCTCAGTTTCCCCTTCCTTTGTATTTGGGATGGTCTTGCTGCCTTGTTTGACCAAAGGATACAGAAGAAGTGATATTCTGGAACATTCCAAGGCTAGATCATAAGAAGCCTTACAGCCACTGCCTAGGATTCTTGGAGTGTTTGCTCTTAGAACTCTCCCTTTCATAACCCAAGCATCAAGCTGTCAGAAGCTCAAGACACTTGGAAAGTCTACTTGTAGATTGTTGTAATAGCTCTAGTTAAGCACCCAATCAACAGTCAGCCATGTGAGCAGCCATTCTGGACATCAAGCCCAGTTGAGCCTTCAGAAGACCATAGTCCCAGCTGCCATCTAACTGCAGGAATTTCCATGTTGAGAACCACTCAGCTGGGCCCAGTCAATCCACAAGACTGTGAGAGAAAATAATAAATTGCTCCTTTAAGCCTCTAATCTTTGAAATAGCTTCTTATACAGCAATACCCCTTTCACCAATATTTTACTTATGATGGAATGGTAGAAAGGAGTCTTTCACATCTTTCCCTGTTATCAGTAGGCTTTTGTGGTATGTGTTTGCAAGTCAAATGCTGATTTTAATCTCTGTTCTTATTTTGAAATGAGGACACAGAGGCTCAAAGAGGTTATATGAATTGATTGGAATTATATAGTAATATAAAAATCTTAGACTTGAATCTAGGCTTTAAAATTACAGAAATGTTGCTAAAACCAGCTCCAAAAACTGTATTTTTAAATTTACCTAATTTGCCATTTTTGCTTTGGAGAAATTGTTGGCAAACTTTTACTATAAAAGGCCAGATAAATACTTCAGGCTTTGCAGGCCATAAATCTGTTGCAACCATTCAATCTGTAATGCAGAAGCACCTGTAGAAAATATGTAAACACACAGGAGTGCCTCTTTTCCTGCTTGAAAGAATGAGACTGTCTTCTGGTTTGAGACCCAATATAACTATAGAATTGGTTAAATACACCTAAACTCAATCCAGCCCTAGGAGAGTCTCTTTAAGAAACATGCCAGCAGTCATGGTTTTTATTCTCTTTCAATGGACAAAAATCTTTCCAAAGAATAACTTACTAACTCCTTCGCATATTTTAAATTTAAAAGTTATTAGAGATTTAACCCTTTAAAGAACAAGCAAGGGGCGCCTGGGTGGCGCAGTCGGTTAAGCGTCCGACTTCAGCCAGGTCACGATCTCGTGGTCTGTGAGTTCGAGCCCCGCGTCGGGCTCTGGGCTGATGGCTCGGAGCCTGGAGCCTGTTTCCGATTCTGTGTCTCCCTCTCTCTCTGCCCCTCGCCCGTTCATGCTCTGTCTCTCTCTGTCCCAAAAATAAATAAACGTTGAAAAAAAAAAAAATTTAAAAAAAAAAAAAAAAAAAATAAAGAACAAGCAATTTTGAGTCCTCTCAAGAGGACCGGTAAAAATTATATATTGTATGTTCTATTTCTGACAGCCACTTAGAATTAATAAAATTGAGGTTGTTGTGGCAAAGTGCCTGAACACGTAAAAGAAACGTTAGAAACCTGGTTCATCTTTGGGATACTGATAAACAAGGAGGCAATTAAGTATTCAGTAATATACAGAAAAAGATGTGAATTTTCTTTCTTTCCTTTTCCCAGATGCTTTGGTTCTAAAACAAAAGTCTAAAAACTTTAGAGGCTTTTTGATCTTTGACTTCAGAGAGAATTTTAGTGCCTTCAGTTTACTGTTCATATAACTCACAAAAATGTGCCCCTGAAATATTCCCAACTAATAGCAGGTTGACAAAATGAATAATGCTATTAAAAATGAAATCAGTTATGGTAACTTTATATAAAGTGATGAATCACTCTGCATTGCCAAATCAAGTACTGACTGGAGGCTAAAAAGAATAAAAGGGAGAGATTTCATTAAAAGTGGAAACATTACTGAAAGTAAAATAAAATACTTTGGAATAAAATATACAAGGGTCTGGTAAGCGTATTATACATTAAGGCAAAAATCCAATTTCTTAGTAAGAGAGTATAAAATAGAAGCATGATCTAATGAAGTCTTAAATAAGGATTCTAACAAGCATTCCCAGATAAAAATCATGTTGTTTCTTTTTCCAATTTGCCTTTTTATTCCTGACAGACTCCAGATGTAGTTGAATGAAAACTTATTTAACAGACTTAAAAACTGTGTACTTTCACTGTGAAAAAAAAAAAAATCACTGTAATTAGGAAAACACCTTATTTGGAGCCTCTGTTAATCCAAGATAAAGTAGACAAACACTGTATTAAGAGCTACAAAGCAAGACCCCTTGAAAGACATAGTAAGATGTATTCTAAAGTTATAAAGAGTAACAACAGAAATAGGGTGGTGGAAAATAGGTTGAGTGTGGTGTAAATGAAATATTTATCCCCCCCCCCACATAAGGACACATTTATTTAAATATGTTAAAGATAAGAACATCTCACTTCTGTAAAAACTTGCAAAGAATCTCAAAGTATTTTACAAGCACATCTATTACCTGTGCTACTTCCCTTACTTTACAATTGCTACCATTTCTATCATTGTTCAGCAACAAACCTAAGCATAAAATGAGGTCTTACAGAAAAGGAGACTTTTTTCTGGTGGGCACAAGAACAGGAAGAAGGTGGCACACTCCAACAGGGATATAATAGAGTCTCATGCACAGCTTTGGTTCCAATGTATGAGGCACATTCATGGCAAACAAATGTGGATAAAATCATTGTCAACAATTCTTTTAAAGTGCCCACAACATATGGCATCCTTTGGCTTCTGGCATGTAACCCTGAACTCTCTGAATCCTATGTTTATTTATACATAAATGTGTATACAATTGTCTGGGCATTCAAACTACTGTGCTCTTTTCTCTTGCTCATTTATTTATTTTTGAGAGAGAAAGAGAGATAGAGAATGCACCCTTGACAGCAAGGGAGTTGGGGAGGAGCAGAGAGAGAGAGAGAGAGAGAGAGAATCCCAAGTAGCGGGGCTGGAACCCCTGAACCCCATGAGATCATGACCTGAACCGAAATCAAGAGTCTGACTCTTAACCGCTTAACTGACTGAGCCACCCAGGCGCCCCAAACCATTGTGCCTCTTAAAATAATTCTCAACTCCCTTAAGTCAATAAGAGGCAAGGGGAAAGTTCTAAAATGTTCCTACTTGCCTGCTGGATTTACTCCTATTTTATTATTAAACCTCAACAGCTTCAATACCTGTTAACAGATTGACATTTCTTGTTGCCTAAGTGGAGTAAAGAAGCACATGTTAGGGGTTGGGGTGGGATAAGTACTAAAGTCAGGGGCAAATTCAATGCACATAAATTGCTCCAGCCCAGGTGTTATTCTGTAAGGATGGTAACTGAGTCATTACTAGAAGGGAAGGAAATATTAGTCCTATTCTCTTCACTGCAAGAATTTCTCCTTGAATCTGAAGCAGTTCATTAACTTGAGCTGATTCTCATGAACTATGTAAAGTTATTAAATGTTAATATGTTTATATTAATGTTAATATAAATCCAAAGGCATGTTAAGAAGATACAAAAAATATGCACATGTAGTAATAACATGGTTCAGTATTATCTACAAATTCCACCAAAGCAGTGGTTGAGGTGACGGGCTGAGGAAGGAACCACCTTTGCCAGATTTTCCATTCTCTGTCCTGATTCTGGGTCAGCATCACCAACATTCAAGATGCTGTGATTTTAATCTACCAAAACAAATCTAAAGCAAAGTTGTAGCAAAAATAAGTGAGAAACTCTGGCTTAATAAATCAGATCACAAAGTCTTCAAGTTGGACTAGATAAAACACAAGTGCAATTAGTTTAAGACAGAGTCATGGATTAACACGTAAATAGTATCTGGAACTGGGAGATGGGCAAGGAAACGAGGATGTACATTAAGTTTTAATGGTAAGAAGCAATCCTAACAAGGGGCCAGAAAAATGCTACGGATCTGGTTCCATTTCTGTATTACACAGTACAACTTACCTGATAAAATTACCTAAAAAATAAAAAAAAAAAAAGAACTCACCTATCCAGAAGAAACATGTGCTTTCTAACCCTTAAAAGGAGTAGCTTCAACAATCAATAAATTACATTCAGAAAATTACCTTTATGTCAAATATTTTTAAAATGTTTAAATAACAAATGTTATTAAAAGGCAAGACTCCACGTATTTTGAATAAAACTGGTGACATAACCAAGAGAAATGTAAAATTTTCAGCTTTTTACATTTCAAAGCTCTTTTATATATAAAAACATAAATATTGTAATCTAGCACAATATTCACCCAATAATGACATTAATGAACTTTTCAGGAAGGATCTCTGATGATTCTAATTTACTTGCAGAACCTCCTGGTTTCCCCTAATAAACTATAACAGATCTAAGGATTCAACCCTGGATCTATCTTCTATCTACTACCTTCTATTGCACTGTGCCCCTCTCCAGCCTTGAGAAATACCCTTTGATTTCTAGAGTTTTTAAACTACATATATATATATATATATATATATATATATATATATATATATCCAACTGTTTTATATATAAACAACCTGACAACATATAGCTATGGAGAGTCTTTTTCCTACTGTAAATATTCAAAGACTTGCCAGTTTCCAGGGATGAAGAACTGACAGCTATCCTCTCATTTATTACCTATAAAATCTGTGTTATTGCTTAACTGTCATCACCTTGCAGATCCACAGCAAGACAAACAGGAAGGGCAATTTCTTTCCTTATGGACACATACAAAATCACAATCTGATTTATTATTGTGATACACGTAATCAGTTATCACTAGCTTCCGATATTCAATGAAAGACTCGCATAAGGAATATGAAGGTTTGGGACCATTTTTTTTTTCTCCTTCACAAGTCCACAGATGTTTCCACTGTTAACTTCTGACAAAAACAAAATTAGCAAGTGAAGTAATCATTGTAGGAAAAAACTGGCCTCTATGAAAATTAAAGCAGCGAACAGCTATGAAAATGCTTGGAAAGCCATACAGCAGTCCAAACATGGAATGCCACAGGGGCAGAGACAGTCATCCGTTTTGTGCAGTGACGATCCCAATGGTCTAGAACAGAGCCTGACACATGGGAGATACTCGGTAAGCACTTCCTGAACAAATGAAATAGATGGCATCAATAAAAATCGGTAACAAAGATAATGAAGCAGAAATGCATGCAGTGGCATAAATCCCCAAGTTAAAGGGCTCTGTATTTCACCAAGGCACCAATAAAAGGAAGTCTGGGGTTTTCTCATTCAACATTTAGTTTGGTACACTCAACAAGACTGGAAAAAAACTGAGTACTCAATATGCTGAAATGATTAAAAATCCCATTTTGTGATCCACTCACTCCTAAGTAAGGGTCTAAAGGATTAGCAGTGGTTGTTCACTGACATCTCAGAAAGAAATATAAGGAAATACTGTTATCTTTTCAAAAACAGTAGCTCTTCTATACTCTCTATAGAACATCAATCACTATGTCGTCAGTCAGTTAATTTTCAGGTGATAGTAACCTTGTCAGCACTCATTAAAACTTCATAATTCTACACAGCAGCAATGAATTCCCACAACATTTGGTAGGACAAAAATCTGTCACTTAAAGAAAACTAGGGCAATGTTCAGAAAATGACATTCTGTGTCAAATTACAAAGATAAATGAATGTAAATGCTGGTTTTAAGCAGCATATTTGCGGGCACAAATATAGAGAGTTTTAATTTTCTTAAGATACTTTTGTAGATTCAAAAATTAAACACACCCCTTACAAGACTATTTTTTGAAATAAAAGGTTATTTGTTCAAAGGAAAATCAACCTAGGAGAATCTCAAATCTTCAATGAGGGCTCAATAAAACACCAGGAAAAAATATGTGCTTAAACTGTATTAGAATACTTCAAAGGGAAATATAAATTCTCATATTCTCTTAACTATTCCAAAAAAAACCCATTTTTGTATTCTGACACTTTAATAAGTGTACAAGAGTTAATACATCCTTGAAAATTTTTTGTAGTTAGGAGACCCTTTACCCAATAATTGCAATATTTTGAATGAAACAGATATACAAACCTCTTGTTCAGTTATTAAAATATCTGCCTTTGATTTGCATTTGGTTTATTTGAATTTAACCTGTAAAATCTACAAAGGGGAAAAGTAAGTAACTTTCTCTGGTTGAGCAGCCAATCAGGATCAGGGGCAATTTAAGAATCCTTAAAAATAACTTCTATGAACACAATGCCAAACCACTAAAAGTTATGCAAATCACCATTTTTTGTTTGAAAATGTTATTTTTTTGTGACACAACATTATTTACTAAATCTTGTCTAGGTGAACCGGCTTTATACGTTTCTAATTTTCCAAACACTTCAAAAATAAGAGAGTGGCCCAAATTACCAAGGAACATAAACTCTGCCTTTAACAGTATTTTTTCCTTTCCCTAGATGCAAAAGGCTTCCCAGGTTCCTTAGGTTTTACACTGTGTGAATGAGACCGCTCATATAATTATATTTGTTCCATTCTGTTAATAACCATTTCAAGCTGAAAGACCAGGACAGGTTCTAAACATGTTAAGTTCTATACAGCCATTAGCAATAAATTTGATCTGGCAGTTTGCTGGGACAATGGAATCTGCTGAAAAAGCGTCTATTAGTCATTCTGGACAAACCCATCGGGATTAAAAGAATGAGTTAAGATCGCCTAAGGACGCAGCCAAAAAAAATTAATAATAATCCAACTAGATCTCAGCTTCTGAGTTTCCAAAAGGCTTCCCCTTTTTTTCACCGCACATTTCGGCTGCCCCTCCATACGCTTTAGCTAAAATGTGATTAACCCGTCCACATCCTCTGCCCAATCACACCACTTAGGTTTTATGCGAAAATTAAACCAAAATTGTCTTTCTTTTGATAATTTCCCATTTATTGGTGAACTTCCTATCCCAGGTGCCAATTCAGCTGTTTCAGCTCAGCACGAAGAAAAAGTCGTCCTTGATTTCCTTGCGCCTCCGTGATCTCAAATACTGAGCGGAGAAAGCCAAAAGTTTGCGCAACTCTTCTTCCAAAAATCTTTGCGAGCGCTCTTGAACGGCCCCGGCCTTCGCTGCGGACGCAGAAGCAAAGCCCCCGAAGCGGGCCGCGGGAACTGCCCAGGGAGCTGGTGTCCCGCGGCCTCCAGGGCTGGAGGCGGCGAGCAGAAACGCTGAACTTGGGAACAAGACGGGTGAAACTGGTCCAGCGAACCCAGAGATCTCGGGACTAGGGCTGTTCTTTCCCGCTAACCCAATGTGGGGCATTCAGGGTTTCTCCGGAAAGGCCTGAAAATCAAGGCAGCCCTACCACTTGTTGAAAGGAAACAGAGAGGAAGCTGGTGGTATGGGATAGGGGTGGAGGGGGTGTCACAGTTAGTGGTTGAACCCTATTTACCCGCGAAGTGGCATCCCGACGAAAGCTCGAGACGCTCGAGGAAGGTCCCAGGCCGGAGCGGATCCGGGCGCGCTGGGGCCAGGGCTCCCTAGGCGCAGCGCGCACCCCCGGGAGCTCGGATCCCGGACCCGCCGGGCCGGAGGCGCCGGGCGCGGCTGGGGAGGAAAAGAGCTGGCTCACCTGGGGCTGACGGCTGGAAGGTAGAGTCTCGATCCCCCGGAGCCCGGCCCGGCAGCCTGGCGCCGTCGGCCGAGGGGCTGAGCACTTGGAAAGCCCAACGCGTGCCGTACGGCGCTCCGCCGGGGCTGACCGGTTCGGCCGCGGGGCACAGCTTGAGGGGAACGGGGTTAGCCGGCAGGGGCCGGACCTGCGCGCCGGCTGCCGTGGCGGCGGCGGCGGCGGCGGCCACTAGAGCGGACGCCGGGCCGTGGTGCGGGGGTGGCTGCAGCGCGTGCGGCGGGGCGCCCCCGGCCCGCAGCAAGTTCTCGATCAGGAAACTCTTGCCCAAGTTGCCAAAGCCCGGAGCCGCGGGGAAGTTGAGGAGCGCGGAGGACGCCACCACGTCCCAGTACGCGCCGGCGTGGGCCGCCACGGCGCTGGGGAGCATAGTGCGGCGCCCGCGGGCCGCCTGCGCGCCCGCCTCCAGCTCCGCGCGCCGCACCGGGCCCGCGCCGCTCCCTCCCGCCGCTGCCTCCCGCCGCAGCCTCCCGTGGAACCGGAGCGCGCTGAGCCCGGGAAGGAGGAGAGGGCACCGAGGACGCCAGCAGGCTTGGAGCGATATTATTTTTTGGGGTTGGGCGTTTTCTTAAAGGATGGGAGGAGTGAATGTGGGAGGGGGAAGCTGTGCGTGTCTCTGGCCCGCGGCGCAAGCTCTGGGGGCGCCGGGGGAGTCCCTCCTGCTCCCTATGCAGATCCGGATGGTCTCTCTCTCTCTCTCTCTCTCTCTCTCTCTCTCTCTCTCTCTCAGAAGGCTGGAAGGTGTGTCCAGCCCATCCATTCATGTCACCCGGCCCACAAAGTGACAGACGCGGCCAACAATAAGGGCGGCCCCAGAGTCTGAGCTTTGGCAAAGGGAGGGGACGCGTAGCGGGAAGGTGGGCGTGGAGGCCGCGTGAACCGGCCGCGCTCATCCCCTCCCGGCGGCCGGAGCCCTAGCTCTGGAGCCCACGCAGCCCCCCGGAGCGCCAGGGCGCGCGACCGTGGGCGAGGAGTGCCCCGGGGGCGGGCGGCACTCTCTTCTGGAGACCGTTCGGCAGACCACCTGTTGGGCAACCCCCGGCTCTCCAGTGTTGATGTCACTTTCAGGAACCGACGGGCATCCTGGGGAAGCTAACAGGCACTAGAGGCTTGAAGGACTGTAGTCATCAAATAGAGTCGCGACTGTTACTGGGACTGTTGTGGTCCCGCAGATAGATGCGAAGTTTTAAAGAGTGGGTTGCATATGAGATGTGTTCCCCTTTCTTAAGGCAAAGAAAGTGAGTTTTTCTTGGAGACCTTTTAAGAAATTTCAGAGGTTCTAGTAGCTCGTTTCCAATCGCTTTTCTAAGATCATTTAGGAATCACTCCAGAAGAAATGTTCCGATAAATTTTGATCTAGAGAAAGGGATCTTAGTTGGAGGTGGTTAAATATTTGGGTCCAAAACCCGGCAAGAAAAGCCACCACCAACTTTTCCTAACAGAACATGGTTGGGTCCTCCTCCACAGAGCCCAGGATGAGAACACTGGATTATTTAGGATTACAGTTGCTCTTTTATCCCCCCTAGAAATCTGGGTAGTTTCCAGTTTATTAACAGCCTGCTAGAGACTGGGCAGAAGAAAAAAGGGTGTGTGTGTGTGTGTGTGTGTGTGTGTGTGTGTGTAGTTAAAAGTTCCTTTAACCACAAGGCAATTTAAAGCTCCTCATTTTAGAAATTGTATCAATGGAATTTTAAAACGGTGACTTCTCTGTCGATTAACAATTCCCATTGCTACACTCCTGTGCAAATTCAGGTGAATTTACTTAAAATAAGATTTTTAAAAGATTGTGAAAGGTTTGGAGTTACATGTATAGTTTTCCTCTGTATCCTAACAATAATATGGTTCCTAGTTTCAATTTACTTAAAAGCTAGACAGAGTTGCCAGGCTAGTAAGATAAATTTCCTTTTAAAAATTCACCTGGTTGATTTGTGTTTCATTTACTCTAAGGATGTCCAAAGCTTTCTAGAAATCCACCCTCCCTACCTGCTGCCAAACGGAAGGAAAGTTATTTGCAAGGTTGGTGTATGTTACTAATATTTGTTCACTTACTGATTTAGTCAACAAACTTTTCCTGAACATTTCATATTTATGGAGCACTTTTGGTGGTCCTGGGAATATATAGAGAAAAGTCTGGTCCTTGCTTTGTAGGGGTTCACAGCTTAGTGAGGGAGAAAAACAAGTAATATCTGAGAAAGGGATTGTAATTTAGAAGGAAAAGTGAGAGAAAATCTCCAGAGTAAGATTCCTGTAAACTGAGTCTTAAAAGTTAGGGATGGGCTCTGAAGTAGTAACCTTTGAGATTAGCAAGGAAAAGAGAAATTATATCATCCCTGCCAGTCCTAAATCATAGCCACCATTTATTCAGTGTTTACATTTGGCCAATTATACACTAAACAGTTTGTCCATATTAACTTGTAAACTTCATAATAATTCTATAAGCTTGGTACTGTTTTTATCCCAGTATTACTGACGGGGCACAGAAAATTTAAGTAACTTTCCTAAAACAACACCACCACCAGAGTGATAAGGTTAAGATACTATCTAAGCCGGATGATTCCAAAGCCTTAGAACCTTTAATTTTTTTTTTTTTACATTTATTTATTTTTGAGAAACAGAGTGAGACAAAGCGTGAGTGGGGGAGGGGCACAGAGAGAAGGAGACACAGAATCTGAAGCAGGCTCCAGGCTCTGAGCAAGCAGTCAGCACAGAGCCTGATGCGGGCTCGAACCCACAAACTGTGAGATCATGCCCTGAGCCGAAGCTGGACGCTCAACCAACTGAGCCACCCAGGCACCCCAAAGCCTTAGAACCTTTAAATTCAACTCCAGTCTCTTCACAGACCTATTTGCCATGCTAAATGGTGTCACCTGGCCATGCAAAGGAGGCTAAGAAATCAGTATCCTGTTGTTCTATGACAATGCAGACTCGAGTCAAGAGGAACTGTTGGTTCACCCAACTTGCCATAGATAGGAGAGAACTGGAGAAATCCAGACACAAAATGATGTGGAATTTATAGAATTAATGGCAAAAAAACAAAATGGAGAGGATAAATATTACAAAGGTTCAATCTATAGGAACGGATGATGCAGTTCTCAACTGGAGGTGATCCCTTCCTACTCAAGAGACATTTGGCAATGCCTGGGCATACTGTTGGCTGCCGTAACTTGATGAGAGGATGGGGCGGTTAGACACTGGCACCTACTAGCAGGAAGCCAGGGATGCTGCTAAACATCCTACAATTCACAGGACAACAAAGGATTACCCAGCCTGAAATGTCAATAGTGTGGTGGTTGAGAAACCTTGGTTATAGAGGAAAAGGGGAGAATGTAGGATCGCTTCTAGTTTTCTGGTTTAATGACTGAGTAGACCTACTTCATCAGGATGGGGACTTATAAGATGAAGAGCAGGTTTTACATGGACGTGTGAACAGAATGATGGAGATAGATGTTCTGGTTGTTTGTGAGAACATCCAGGGGGAATGGTATAGTGAGAAGAAAAATAAGCCAAGAGACAAAGGCTGGGGAATATCAATGTTAAGAGGATGGATAAAAGAAAGAAGAGTCTTGAAGGAGACTGAAAATGAGCAGTGAAGATTTGAAAACTGAAACCAGAAGAGAGAATGGAGCCTTGGAAGTCAAGGGAGAGAAAGTTTCAAAAAGGAGGAATGACAGATGTTGGTTAAGAATAACTGCTGGTTATGCCCAGCAGTTTCTTTTTCCAACTGGACAGACAGCTCCAGTGCATTTCCCAGTCTGCCTTTCAGACTGTGTATGGTCGGAATAAGAGGAGAAGCGATATAGTTCTCCTCCCATTCTGTCCCCTAAGGATTCACACAGTCCTCCACTCTTTGTTCTTCAGCTCCCAGATGCAGAGGTCCAGGGGATGAAGATGTCCCTAGGGCATGATGGAACCACAAGATGAAAGCAGCCTATGTCCCTGAATCACCACAGAGAAGGCACACAAAGATGAGTATTTACATAAGCAGATCATGACATAAGCAAAAATAAACACTTATTGGGTAATGCCATTAAGATTTAGGAGTTGGTCTCCACAGCCTATCCCACCTACCTTAATTAATATACTAACTCTGTAAATGCCTCAGATTGGAAAAATAGTAATTTGATTCTTAGTGACTTGGGCAAAAGCCTTTTCAAGGGAAGCAAAAGAAGTAGACATCAGTTTGTGCATGACTGAAGATGCATATAGAAGGTAAGAAAGTAGAGAGAGACAAGTTGAAGAAACAGGGGAAAGCTTAAGGGTGTTAATCGGGTAAAAAAAAAAAAAGGCATGAAAATATTATAAGGTAAGAGAAACGAGGCTGGAGATAAAAGTGTGTTTGATGGAGCAAAGAGAGGTGGTAAGCCCAGCACAAGCTGTGTGGGCTCTTTACCTCTTGGTAAAGAAGTGTTCCAGGCCTAAAACCAAGTGAGCAGAATTCCGCATTCTTATGCAGAATGGAGCCCAAGACTTAATTCTCACCCAGCCCTGTGTTCAGTCACTGATTTAGAGAACTCCTTGCCTAAATCCAACTATGATCTTAGCAGCATCCTGGGACTGGAACGCTGTCACAGTTCCTGAAGTGAATCTTTCACACTGGATGTGAACTTGAAAGGGCTGAGAGATGGACATCATTGAGCTTATAAACATATTATAGGACTGTTTCTGTATGGGCTTACACATAAATGTTTAAATGTGTCGTAGAATTCATTCTGACATTTGCCTTCATACTTGGTCATGGGGCTATGGGGATGGCTCTAAACCTCTTAATCTGCTTAATTAGCTATTTGAAGCTCCTGATAACTTATGAAAAAGAACTTAATCGTTGAGAAAGCCTAATAGGCTCAGGCCATTTTGCTGCAGTGTTTCATTCCTTGAAGAAGCACTTTGGTCTGTGCTGAGATCTAGTCCAAAAAAAAAAAAAAGCATCAACACAAAATCACATGCCTTCAGCGTCAGACGGATGAGACCTATGGGCTAGAGAGGTGTAAAGTAACAGAATGTGAGTTAGCTATTAAAGAGGGGGCGGGGTGGAGTCGGAGGCTGCTAAGCAAAGCATGTGCGTAGAACTATTTGTATGGGTAGACCTGTTTGTCACTGGTCTGAAGAAGAAGGCTGGGGCCAGACTGTGTCTTATAGGTAGCGCACAGGATTTTGGATTTTGCCCTTGAATCAATGACATGTGTGCACAAGAAAAAAAAAATGTAACTATATGTGGTGATGGATGTCAACTTAAACTTATTGTGGTAATCATTTTACTGTATATATCAAATCATTATGCTATACACCTAAAACTAATACAGTTCTATATGTCAATTATACCTCAATTTAAAATTGAGATATAATTTAAATTAAAATGCAATTTAAAATGCAAATGTGATCTCATATTTGCATTTCAAAGGACCACTACTGTGGTATGGAGGCTGTGCCAGGATCTGGAGAAGGTGCTGACTAGAGATGTACAAGTAATTCAGAAAAGAGATCCTGGGACTTTGGGCTGGGTTTGTGGCATGACCGTGGAGAGAAGCAGGAGAATATAGAGCCGTCTAGAAGATAACTGTAAATTTAGAGTGTGAGGAAGTCTTGTCTCCGTCAGAACCAGCGTGCTTGGTTTTATCAGACTGTGGGAAATATATAGCCCATTGTGTTTCCTGATATGTTTTGAATGCCAAGAAGTTGAGCTAATTTTAGAATTTAATTGCAGTAACTCTCTTAGCCTGTATTTCTGTTATCTCCACCTTCAGTTCACTTTAGATCTTTTGTGTTTATTTTGATGGCCCTGTTATATGTGAATCCATTTAGTGCAACTCCTCCAACCCTATAAATAATAAGCAAATACAACAAGCAGGTAAATATTTTTTCTTTTAAACACACATGCTTATTCTAAGAAGTAGAATTCTGTAGTGGAATCTAAAGAAGCTTCCCTAATTCCTCTATGATCAGTTGAATTCTCCCTTGGGGCAGGAGAGTCTCTGTGCTTGGTGGAGAGAGAAACTTGGAGCCCAGGTAATATGCACTCTGGATTGCTGACCTCACTGGCACCTCTGAGCACCTACTCCAACAATCAGACATTTTTGAAGAGAAGATGTAATTGTGAGGAATTAGTTCTGTTCTCAACTGAAAGGAGGAGATTCAAGAATATCCTTGTAGCCTTCTTAGTAACCACTGGAAATCTGGCTGGTGCAGGGTTACTCAGGGAGAAATAAATTATTTCCCAAGAACCGCTAACTATGTAGAATCGCTCCACTGCTCAACACCCACTCACGACTCAGAACCTGAGGCAGATTACATCTTAATCCTTAAATTAGAGAAAAAAATATTTTTAAAACGCACAGGAATATGTTAAGAGGTACATTCAACCAATTCAACAATAATTACTCAATTAAATTCTATACAGTAATGTACTTTCTTAAGTATTCTCCCATTCCCTCTGCCCCGCCCCATCCCCAAATACTCTTGGCTCTTCAAAATAAATTCTAAAACTCTGGCTTACCTCTGAAAGACATTTATAAATATGTTTCAGTTTTGATCTGGCAGGACTCATGCTCTCATTGTCCTCCTTTTCCTGCACATGTCTTTTCTGGCTGGCTCTGTGGGCTTTTTGTGTATTATTTTGCCATGCCTCAGGCATTGTTCATCTCCGTGCCCTGCATGCTACCTTCAAGCTCTATTTTACTGACTCTCTTCTGTAACTGGGAGACTTCCCAGTTTCTTTCCAGGCTATTCAACTTCTTTGGCATTCCTTGCTCGTTGATCATTTCTAACCACTTTTCCACTTGTACTGCTTGGCCCAAAGTGGAATGGGAGACTACTGAATGATTTTGAGGAAATTACTCTGGATGTTGCTGAGCGGTAGTCTTTTCGACTGTCCCTCATTGTCTCAGTGTCCCCACAGCCACAGGTGCCCCTCATTCATATTGAAATCCTACAGTTTTCTGGTTTGCCCTCAATCACTGCTTTGGACAAAAGGGAGGACACACATCCACATCGCACTGTGAATTTTGTCCTGTTCCCCAATGTTTACAACCAAAATAGTCCCTTCACACGAACATTAAGTGGTTTTTTTGCATTTACTGCCAAAAGTATGAAGTACACACAGAGAAGTTAATCCCTTATGAAACTGCTCTAAGGCTATGAACCCAGACTCTCTGAACCAAATTTAGACGTGTCAGCCTCCTTGCTTTAAAGTGTCATTTCTCTGGCGAGGATTTGTCTCGTGTAAAATGTAATAAGCATTTTAGGCAAATAAAATTAATCCCCAGAGGTTTTTTTTTTCTTTCCTAGCCCCCCTGTTCTCTATTGAGTTTCCCAGCTTTGATTTATCTGGAAAGTAGAGTAATATTACAAAGCTTCTGAAGTAAGCATTGCTTGACAGCCGACCATTTAAATTGCGTGGTGTAACTCTCAAGTGACCCTCCTTATGTCACTCAAATATTCTCTCTTGTTTTCAGGCTCATGCATATATTTCACTCTCCTCATCATTTCATCTACACATCTTCCCCAGCCCCAATCCAACACCTCTGGTCCAACTACACTTCTTTCTTTTAACTTAAGCACAACCAACCTCAGGAGCTTCCTGAGTGAAATCTGAAACTGGCCCCCAGAACAAGAAGGGCAAGGAGAGACCTAAGAAAGAGACCACTCCATATAGGGCAGTGGCAGATTGGATAAGCCAAGGCATACCATACGAGATTTCTCTCAGGTGGCCACAAGACCAGTAGATCTCTGCATCCATCCACCAAATTTTAAAAGTTTATATAGAGTCTTTAACTGGGTTCAGTCATGTTATACTATCCAGATATTCTCAATACATTGACCTCTGAAGGCCATGTCCTTGAAAACACCTTCCACAATGGGAACAGTGGGGAGAGTATATACTCCAAGCACAGGGGGTGGGGGTGGGTGGGGGTGAGGAGCTTCTGATTGCCCATGCCCAGTGTTTAGTTCTATGGTCAACTGGCAATCATGCACATTCAGTTACCTCCTCCAGAACACCAACTCATGACTGGCTCTCATAGTCTTACATACCTTCCTCTTCCATGGTGTGTCTTGAGCAGTCAGCAGGTTTCACTAACATGGAAGTGAGTTGTCTGGTGGCTATCTGGCTGCACTGGATAGCCATTGTAGCTCTCTGCGGTAACTGTAGGCCAGTATCACAACATCAGTAGAGGCACATGCAAGAGAAAACACGGATCATGATAAGGATTCCCAAATTAAGTAACATTTTTTTTTCCACCAAGAGTCCCATGATCCAAACCATTGATTGCTAAGTCCCTTAGGCTATGGGTTGGATCACTCAAGGAGTTCACTTGTATCCTCATATGATTTAGTAAAGATGACACATTAGTATACTTATCAGGTATGGACACACAGCACTTTGTTTGGATAATGGCATAGGTGCCTATTACAAGGCATTAGTAATGTCTAAGGCCATTCTATTTTGGAAGACAGTTTTTCTCATTAAAAACATTTCAGTGTTCAGTTAAGGACAGGCTTTGTTAGCCATCATTTAAGGTTTGCTGGGTGAATTTGATAAGGGCTTCTAAACGTGCTGTAACTATTCCTGGCCAATGGAGGAAACAAAGATGGTGGCCAAATGATTGTACTGGTGGAAAACAGGAATTCATGGACTGGTGGACTTTCAAGTTATAAGGGTGTTCACATCATCTTTAGTTGCGGTAGCATCATTACTAGGGTAAGATAGTGGTTGATTTCTTGACACTTTAGGTATGTTATACTTTTGGGGTGAATTTGCCCCTGACTAGCTGACTTTTAGCTGCAGGTTGCTGATAATATTTGGTTGACTTGCAAAAGTGCATTCACTAAGAGGAGTTATTGTTTTTCTATTGAATAGGGTTAAAACTGATTCAGGTGGCTACTTGTTCCCATGGTTATACAACAGTCACTTTAGATAAAGCTTGTGGAAACTTTAAATTCTCAATTCTCCCTTTTTCTCATTCATCCAGAGCTCTAGAAGAGATAATCAAAGATTTTCTAGATCTTACCACAGTTGTTGATTCTATTTAAAGCTATGGTTTATAGAGATAGGATTTTTAGGTGGAGCATTAGTGTGATATTATCCTGTGTTTGTCTGGAATCATTTTAGTCATCTGTCAAGATGGTGATTATGCAGAAATATTTAAGACTCTGGACAACAGACATCAGATATCTATGAGACAAGTAAATATAAATATTTAAGAAGGCATCAGAAGATTCTTTAGAACTAGGTCTGATTGAGTAAACAATTCCCAAAAATTTCCTATGACCATCTTAAATAGCTAGGTGGCCTTTTTTAAAAAATTTCAGTGTAGCTAATATATAGTGTTATATTATTTACATGTATATAATATAGTGATTCAACAATTCTATGCATTACTCAATGCTCATCATGATAAGTATACTCTTAATATCCATTCTCCCACTCACCTTCCCTCTGGTAACCATCAGTTTGTTCTTTATAGTTAAGTCTGTTTTTTGGATTCTCTCTCTCTCTCTTTTTTCTGCTTTTTTTGTTTTGTCTCTTAAATCATATGGTATTTGTCTTTCTCTAACTGACTTATTTCACTTAGTATTATATTCTCTAGATCCATCCATGTTGTTGGAAATGGCAAGATTTCATTCTTTTTTATGGCTGAGTAATATTCCAGTGTGTGTGGGGGGGGGGGGAGGGAGACAGAGAGAGAGAATATGTGTGTGTATACTACATCTTCTTTATCCACTCATCTATTGATGGAAATTTGGGCTGCTTCCATATTTTGGCTATTGTAAATAATGCTGCAATAAACACAGGGATGCATGTACCCTTTGAATTAATGTTTTTGTATTTTTTGGGTAAAAACCCAGTAGTGTGATTCATGGATCATAAGTTAGTTCTGTTTTTAACTTTTTGAGGAACCTCCATACTGTTTTCCACAACGGCTGCACCAGTTCACATTCTCGACAGTGCAAGGGGATTCCTTTTTCTCCACCTCCTTGCCATAACCTGTCATTTCTGTTGTTGATTTTAGCCATTCTGATGAGTCATCATTTTCCTGACGACGTGTGATGTTGAGCATCTTTTCATGTGTCTGTTGGCCATCCATAAGTCTTCTTCGGAAAAATGCCTAATGATGTTTTCTGCCTATTTTTAAATTGGATTTTTTTGTGTGTGTGGAGTTATTGAAGTTCTTTCTCTGTTTTATTGGATATATCATTTGCAGATATCTTCTCCCATTCAGTAGGTTGTCTTTTAATTTTGTTGACTATTTCCTTTTCTGTGCAGAAGCTTTTTATTTTGATGTGGTCCTAATAGTTTATTTTGTTTTTGTTTCCCTTACCTCAGGGTCCAATCTAGAAAAAAGTTGCTATGGATGATGTCAAAAAAAGGTATTGCCTGTGTTGTTTTCTAGGAATTTTGTGGCTTCAGGTCTCACATTTGGATCTTTAATACATTTTGAATTTGTCTTTGTGTATGGTTTAAGAAAGTGGTGCAGTTTCTTTCTTTTGTGTGTTGTCCAGTTTTCCCAACATCAGTTGTTGAAGAAACAGTCCTTTTCCCATTAGATATTCTTTCCTGCTTTGTTTAAGATTAATTGACCATGTAGTGTGAGTTTATTTCTGGGGTTTCTGTTTTGTTCCATTGATCCATGTGTCATTTTTATGCCAGTACCATACTGTCTTGATGACTATAGCTTTGTAATATAACTTGTGGTACCTCCAGCTTTGTTTTCCTTTTTCTTTTTTTTTTAAGTTTGTTTGCTTGTTTGTTTATTATGAGAGAGACAGGGGGGTGGTGAGCATAGGTCAGAAAGAAATGGAGAGAGAGAGAGAGAGAGAGAGAATGAATCCCAAGCAGGCTCCACACCACCAATGCAGAGCCCAACGTGGGGCTTGAATTCACGAACAATGAGATCATGACCTGAGCCAAAATCAAGAGTCAGATGCTTAATTGACTGAGCCACTCAGGCACCTGTTTTTCTTTTCAAGATTGCTTTTGCTATTTGAGGTCTTTGTCATTCCATACAAATTTTAGGATAGCTTGTTCCAGTTCTGTGAAAAATGCCGTTGGTATTTTGATAGGGATTGCATTAAATGTGAGATGGATTTGGGTAGTATAGACATTTTGACAATATTTGTTCTTCCAATCCATAAGCATGAAATATCTTTCCATTTCTTTGTGTCAGCTTCAGTTTCTTTCATCAGTGTTTTATAATTTTCAGAGTACAGGTCTTTCACCCCTTTGATTAGTTTTATACCTAGGTGTCCTATTTTTGATGCAGTTGTACATGGGATTATTTTCTTAATCTCTCCTGCTGCTTCATTTTTGATGTATATAAATGCATTTCTGTACTTTGATTTTGTATCCTGTAACTTTACTGAGTTAATTTATGGGTTCTAGTAGTTTTTTGGTAGAGTCTTCTGGGTTTTCTACATAGAGTAACATGTCATCTGCAAATAGTGAACATTTTACTTCTTCTTTACTGATTTGGATGTCTTTTATTCTTTTTGCTGTCTGATTGCTGTGGCTAGGACTTCCAGTACTATGTCAAACAAAAGTGGTAAGATTTGACATCCTTGTCCTGTTCCTGACCTTAGAGGAAAACCTCTCAGCTTTTCCCATTAAGGATGATGTTAGCTGTGAGTTTTTCATATATGGCCTTTATTATGTTGAGGTATGTTCCCTCCAAACATACTTTGTTGAGAGTTTTTATAATGAATGGATGTTGTCAAATGCTTTTTCTACATATACTGAAATGATCATGTGGTTCTTATCTTTTACATTACATATGTGCCATATCATGTTGATTGATTTGTGAATATTGAAACATCATTGTATCCTAAGAATAAATCCCATTTGACCATAATGAATGATCTTTTTAATGTACTGTCGTTGTGGTTTGCTGATATTTCCTTGAGGGTTTCTGCACCTATGTTCAACAGAGATGTTGGCCTATAGTTCTCTTTTTCTTTTTGTAGTATCTTTACCTGGTTTTGGTATCAGGGTAATTCTGGCCTCATAGAATGAATTTGGAAGTTTTCCTTCCTCTTCTATTTTTTAGAATAGTTTGAGAAGAAGAGGTATTAACTCTTTTTTAAATGTCTGATAGAATTCACCTGTTAAGCCATCTGGTTCTGGGCTTTTTGTTTGTTGGGAGTTTTTTGATTATTGACTCAGTTTCCTTGCTGGTAATTGGTCTGCTCAAATTTCCTACTTCTTTCTACTTCATTGTTGGAAGGTTCTATGTTTCTATGAATTTGTCCATTTTTTCTAGGTTGACCAATTTGCTGGCATATAATTTTTCATAATCTCTCATAATCCTTTGTATTTCTGTGGTGTTGGTTATTATTTCTCCTTTTACACTGTGATTTTGTTTATTTGAGTTCTCTCTCTCTCTCTAAATATTTATCAATTTTGTTGATCTTTTCAAAGAACTAGCTCCTGGTTTCATTGAGTTTCTCTATCATTTATTTCTGTTCTCATCCATATTATTTCCTTCCATCTACTGGTTTTGGATTTTGTTTGTTGTTCTTTTTCTAGGTCCTGTAGGTGTAAGGTTAGGTTGTTTATTGGAGATTTTTCTTGCTTCTTGAGGTAGGCCTGTATTTCTATAAACTTCCCTCTTAGGACCACTTTTGCTGCATTCCAAAGATCTTGGACCATTGTGTTTTCATTTTCATTTGTCTCCATGTATTTTTTTATTTCCTCTTTGATTTCTTGGTAGACTCATACATTATTTAATAGTATGCTATGTCACCTCCCTGTATTTGTTCTGTTTCCACATTTTTTTCTTGCGGTTGATTGCTAGTTTTACAGCTTTGTGTTGAGAAAAGATGCATGGTGTGACTTCAATCTTTTTAATTTGTTAAGATTTGTTTTAGGGCCTAATATGTGGTCTGTTTTGGAGAATATTCCATGTGCACTTGAAAAGAATGTGTATTCTGCTGTTTTAGGATAGAATGATCTGAATATATCTGTTAAGTCCATCTGTTCCAATATGCCATTGAGGTCATCATTTCCTTATAGATTTTCTGTTTGGATGATCTGTTCATTGATGTAGGTGGGGTGTTAAAGTTCCCTACTACTAATGTGCTACTATCAGTTCCTTTATGCTGGTTATTAACTGTTTTATGTATTTGGGCGATTCTGTTTTAGGTGCATACATATTTAGAGTTGTTATAGCTTCATGTTGTTTGTCCCCCTTTGTGATTATATAATGTTCTTGTTTGTCTCTTGTTACAGTCTTTGTTATAAAGTCTACTTTGTCAGATATAAGTATTGCCAACCCAGCTTTATTTTCATAGCCATTTGCATGGTAGATGTTTCTCCATCCCCTCACTTTCAATCTGCAGGTGTCATAGGTCTGAAATGAGTCTCTTGTATGCGGCATATAGATGGGTCTTGTTTTTTATCCATTCTGTCACCCTGTGTCTTTTGATTGGAGTGTTTAGTCCATTTACAGTCAAAGTAATTACTGATGGATATGTATCTTTTGCCATTCTATGCCATCTTATTGCCATTCTATTACTTGTTTTATGGTTATTGTTGTAATTCTTCTCTATTCATTTCTTTCCTTGTTTTCTTGTCTCACCACAAGCTGCCTCTTTTAGTGATATACTTGGATTCCTTTCTCTCTTTTTTTTTTTTGCATATCTTTTACTAGTTTTTGATTTGTGGTTACCATTAGGTTTGTATATAATGTCTTCTGCATATAGCAGTCTATATTAAGTTGTTGGTCATGTAAGTTTGAACACATTGTTTACTCCTCCCCCCTCGCGCCCCCTCCCCCATTTTAGATAGATGGTGGGAGTCCCTTGGCTGATTTTGCCTTTGTGCTTCCTACATTTCTTGTTCTCACATATGGTCTTTCCTTTCCACTCAGAGTCCCCTTTAATATATCTTGTAGGGATGGTTAGTGATTGTGAATTCTTTTAACCTTTGTTTGTCTGGGAAACTCTTTATCTCTTCTATTATGAAAGATAGCCTTGCTGGATAGAGTATTCTTGGATGCAGATTTTTCCCTTTTGGCAATTCGAATATATCATGCCACTCCCTTCTGGCCTGCAGAGTTTCTGTAGAAAAATCTGATGATAGCCTATGGAGTTTCCCTTTTATGAAACTGTTTTGATTTTTCTTTATGCTTTTAAAATCCAATCTGTATCAGTACTTTTCATCAGTTAATTACTATGTGTCTTGGTATAGACCTCCTTGGGTTGATTTTGTTGGGGGCTCTGTGGCTCCTGGATCTGAATTTCTGTTTCCTTCCCCAGATTTGGAGAGTTTTCAGCTATTATTTTTTCCAATAGATTTTCTGCCTCCTTTGCTATCCCTTCTCCTTCTAGGATCCCTGTAATGCAAATGTTAGTATACTTGATGAGTTGCTGAGTTCCCTAAGTCTATCCTCATTTTGCATATTTTATTTCCTCTCTCACCTGCTCAGCTTGACTGTTTTCCCTTACTCTGTCGTCTGGGTCACGATTCATTCTACTTCCTGTAGTCTGCTATTTATTTCATCTAGCATGTTTTTAATTTCATTTATTGTGTTTTTCATCTCTGGTTCTTTTTTATCTCTTTGTTAAGGGTCTCACTGATGCCCTCCACTCTTTTCTCAAGTCTAGTGAGTATATTTATGACCATTACTTTAAATTCTCTATCAGGCATCTTACTTATCTTTGTTTCACTTAGGTCTCTTGCTATGGTTTTGCCCTGTTTTTTTCATTTGGGACATATTCCTCTGTCTCTTTCTGTGTGTTATGAAAGTCAGCCACTTCTGCTTTTGAAAATAGTGGCCTTATGAAGAAGAGGTCCTGTAGTGGCCTTGCAATGGAGTGTCTCCTGATTATCAGAAGCTGGCAGTTTAGGATGTCTCCTACGTGTGTTATTTGCACTCTGCTGTTGGGGCTGATCTGCTTTTTCCTTCAGTCCAGTCAGCTGCAATGGCTCTCTTTGACTGTTCTGGGCGGGGTTTGGTCCCTGCGATGATAGTGGACTAGGCTAGAGCTGCCTTGGGCTTGAATTGAGTTAGACCAGAGACACAGTAGCACCATACCACAAGGTGCTTTCCCTGTGTTGTCCCCTGAGAAGCTTTCGTTGGTGGGCAGGGCCTATAACAGACCAGCTGTCTGACCCCAGCCCACTGCCGGGGCCACAGTCTGACTAGTATGTGTGGTTGCCTTTCCCTCTCCTTATGGCAGAAGTCACTTTGGAGTGACTGTCAGAGATGCTTGCATACTGCCAGGATTGTGGCCCTGGTTTGAATGGGCTCTGGCCAAGACTGTAGTGAAGGGTGCAATCCCAAAAAGCATGTGAGGTTCGGATGCACAGTTTTAGCAAGGTTTGCATGTTGGTCCTCCACCAGAGGGGACCTGCCACCATACTGCTAGGACCAACGTTACATAAAGTGTGCTGGCAGGGAGACAGTGCTGGCATGGCTCATACTGGTTTCTGTGTGGAGGGAACCCATAGCACCAGGACTGAGGCAGGCCTGGCTGGAGAAGACAGATTTGCCAAAGCCAGACAGGGCAGGGTGTAAGCAAGTTAGGTAATGAATTATGCACTATGTTGATTCCTGCAGATGACCATGTATTTATGCTGGGGCCTGGGGAGGGAAATGGTACCTGCTAGCTCCTTTGTTTCTGCAGGAGTCTTCCAGAGATCTCTGTCTCTCCAGGACACATTCTGAGATTAGTAAATAACTCCCTCTCTATGCCCCCAGGCCTTTTCCAAACTGTTGCTTCTGTCCTGTATCTCTAGGGGCTGTTATTTGTGCTGTCTTTTTAAGGGTGGTAGTTCAGTTTCCCTCTTGCTCTCCTGGCTCTCCCAGAGCCAAGCATGCTGATTTTTAAAATTATAGGCTTTAAGTCCCACTGGTTATAAAAACTCATGAAATTTGTCCTATACCTATTGTTTTGTTTGTCATATGAACTTTGCTTCTGTTATATTATTTTTTTATGTATTGCAATTTTGAATTGTGTAATCATTTCTAATGGAGTTGTATCTTGTAGAAATCTGCTATCATCTGACTTTCATGAGTATCACTCTAGAGATGCTTTGTGGCTACTTCTGCCAATTTTCCCTCATCTGCCAAGATGAGGTCTTGGGAAGATGCAAATTGAAGAATTGAAACTGAAACCCAAGCTATGTATTTTAAAAGAATAATGCCATATTGTATCCTGTAATTTCTAGTTGTTTTATATCAGTAGGTTTTGTTTTTATTTTACAGGTCTATCTCAGAGTTATTGTGGCTTCAATTCCAGATCACACATAAAAGTGAGTGTCACAATAAAATGAGTCAAATGAATTTTTTTGGTTTTAAGTACATATAAAAGTCACATGTACACTATGCTGTGTCTATTGTGTATAATAGCATTATGTCTGAAAAATGTACATACCTTAATTTAAAAATACTTTGTTGCTAAAAATGCTAACAATCATCCTAGCTTTCAGTGAATTATTGCTTTTAGTGGTGGAGGGTATTGCTTCAGTGTTGATGGTTGACCGATTAAGATAGTGTTTGTTGAAGGTTGACATGACTGTGGCAATTTCTTAAAATTAGATGTCAGTTTCTTGCTGTTTCTACCACCTCACCTCTGCACCCACCTACAAAAAGGGACTAGACACTGAGGAACGACAAGTACGAGGCCAGAGGTGAGTGCATACTTGGTTTTTAAGAATAGTAAGGAGGCCAGTGTGGATGCAGCATGGATATTTGGGAATTTAATGGAAATGTTATTGGGAGATAACCTGGAACCAGGTCATTTACAGTTTAATAGGTCATCAGAAAGGCTTTCAGTTTTGTTCTAAGTGTGATGTGCAATGACCTAATGAAAGGTCAAAACAAGGAAATTACATGATTTGGTTTATATTATGGAATAGTCACTCCAGCCTCCAAGGAGGGAGTTGGAAGAGAAATGAAGTGGTCCATATGAGGAATAACAGTGGCATGGCCTAGGGTTGAGGTAATAGTGGCAATAAAAAGTGGTCATACTTGGGGACTACTTTGAATTTAGCTCTTACATTTGCTGATGGATTAGGAGTCAAGGATTACTCCTTTTAATTTTATCTAAGTTGCATGAGATGCTACGAGGTGCTATGAAATCACTTTGGTGTATTAGTTTGGGATGCCTATTAGACATACAGGTAAGGATGTTGCTTAGGGCATTAGATACAGGAGTCTGGAGTTCAGGGGAGAATTGAAGCTCAATATATACATTTGGAAATCATCAATATGTAAGTGGTATTTAAAACAATATAATTGGGTTAGATCATCCAGGGCAGTGCTTTCTAATCTTTCTTATGTCACTGACTACATAAAAAATTATAATAGCTGTATACTTGAAGAGGCAAATAGACAAAGTTGTGTGAAGCTAGAGGTGATGACCAGGAACCTCCAGGAATCACATCTCAGAAACGTTTATAACCTGTGTGCTCACACTGGTTAGGACAGTAGTCAAAAAGCATGCCATGGTAACTTCAACACTTAGAGGTCACAGAGTAGGAGAGTATTTAGCAAGAGACTGATAAGAACTTGCAGGTGGTAAGAGAAAATTAGTACCATGTGGCATTCCAGAAGCCAAGTAAAGAAAGTGATTTGAAAAGGAAAGAGAATCAACTCATCCACTGCTGCAGTTAGGTTGAGTAAGAGGGGGATCAAGAATTGACTATTACCTGTTTTAGAGATGAATGAACTGAGGCTCAGAGAGATTTCCCAAGGCTGGGGATGGGTCTGAGAATCTACATTTTAAATAAGATTCCAGGTGATGAAGATGCTGCTAGTTCCTGGATCACATTGACCATTAAGGCTTCTAGACCAAACTCTTTTGCCTAATTCTTTTCTTTAATTCTTAAATAGAAAACATATATTTTAAATGTCTATTTTGAGGCAGAGAGAGAGAATGAGCAGGGGAGGGGGAGAGAGAGAGGGGGGGAGACAGAGAATCCCAAGCAGGCTCCGCACCATCAGTGTGGAGCCCGACATAGAGCTTGAACTCACCAACTGTGAGATCATGACCTGAGCTGAGATCAAGAGTTGGATGCTTAACTGACTGAGCCACCCAGGTGCTCCTGTAGGAAATACTTTCTTAAATAAAATGGATTATTAGATCGGGCAAATTGAGATTTTCAAGGACCTTAACAATTATTATTTTAGTCTAGTCATGAAAATGAAAGCCTGATTAGAATGGGTTCAAAGGATATCATAAGTGAAGAGAGAGTGGCAGTGCATTTAAGGAAATCTCTTGAAGAGTTTGACTCTAAAGGGGAGAAGAGTAATAGAACAGTATTTGAATGGAAATGTGTGAAGGATTTTTCATTTTCTAAGGGAGCTATTATAGCATGTTCTTGGACTTAAAAATAACCCAATGTTGAGGCACCTGGGTGGCTCAGTTGGTTAAGCATCCAACTTTGACTCGGGTCACGATCTCACGGCTAGTGGTTTCAAGCCCCATGTTGGGCTCTGGGCTGACAGCTCAAAGCCTGGAGCCTACTTCGGATTCTGTTTCTCCCTCTCTCTCTGCCCTTCCCCGGCTTGCAGTCTGTCTTTCTCTCTCAAAAATAAATAAACATCAAAAAATTAAAAAACCCAATGTGAAGGAAAACATGATATTTCAGGAAAAAGAAGGGATTCAGTCCCAGAGTAAGTGAGAAGGTATTCATCTGCACAATTGGGTTACTTCAGTCCATGTACAGCCAGGTTTTTTGGCTTTATATAGGGGAGTGAATAATTCATCTTTTTTAGCACGTAGAATGGCAGAGACCATGAGTACAGACATAAATTGGTTAGTAGATTTGTTGGTGGCAAAATGTTAAGTGGAGGAGGGACAGTAAAGCAGTTTCTAGACTGCGAAGGCTCTTTAAGACCAAAAAATGAAGAAAGCAACTCTATACCATTTACACAGAGTTTTATTCAGGGTAACTTACTGATAGGGGTTGGGCAGATGATAATCCATGTCATTATGCAGCTATTCTCTGCAGTCTAGGCATTAATCCACAGCTTTTATAGAGTGAGAGACATTGTGGTGTAGTCAAAGGATATATATCTTAAGTAGTGCCTTCTGTGAAGATACAACAAAAAGAGAAAACTGCAGGGCACCTGGGTGGCTCAGTTGGTTAAGCGTCCGACTTTGGCTCAGATCATGATCTCACGGTTTGTGAGTTCAAGCCCTGCATCGGGCTCTGTGCTGACAGCTCAGAGCCTGGAGCCTGCTTTGGATTCTGTCTCCTTCTCTCTCTGCCCCTCTCCACTTGTGCTCTATCTCTCTGTCTGTCAAAAATAAATAAATGTAAAAAAATTTTTTTAACAAAAGAGAAAACTACAGGCCAGTATCCCTGAGATACAAAAATCCTCAAAAAAATATTAGCAAACCTCATACAACAATACATTATAAAGATCATTCACTACATTCGGGTGGGATTTATTCCAGGGATGCATAGATGGTTCACTATTCACAAATCAGTGTCATACACTATATCAGTAAAACAAAACAAAACAAAATCATATGATCATCTCAATAGATGTAGAATAAGCATTTGACAGAATTCAACATCCAGTCATGATTTAAAAAAAACTCTCAACAAAGTGGAGTTAGAGGAAGCATAGCTTGACATAATAAAGGCCATATATGAAAAGTCCACAGCAAACATCAGACTCAGTGGTGAAAAGCTGAGATCTTTTCCCCTAAGGTCAGGAACAAGACAGTGATATCCACTCTCACCACTTTTTTTTTTTTTTTTTTAATTTTTTTTTTTCAACGTTTTTATTTATTTTTGGGACAGAGAGAGACAGAACATGAATGGGGGAGGGGCAGAGAGAGAGGGAGACACAGCATCGGAAACAGGCTCCAGGCTCTGAGCCATCAGCCCAGAGCCCGACGCGGGGCTCGAACTCACGGACCGCGAGATCGTGACCTGGCTGAAGTCGGACGCTCAACCGACTGCGCCACCCAGGCGCCCCCACTCTCACCACTTTTATCCAACAAAGTACTGGAACTTGTAGCCACAGCATTCACACAAGAAAAATAAATAAGAGGTATCCATAGTGATAAAAAGTTAAACTGTCACTATTTGAGGATCACATGATGTTGTACATAGAAAACCCTGAAACTGCAGCAAAAAGAAAAAAAAAAAAAACTCCTAGAAGTAATAAATTCAGTAAAGTGGCAGTATACAAAATTTATACCCAGAAATTGGTAGTGTTTCTATACACAGAAAGAGAAATTTAAAAAAACTCCATTTACAATTATACCAAAAATAATAAAATACCTAGGAATAAGTTTAACCAAAGAGGTGAAAGACCTGTACTCCAACTATGAAACACCGATGAAAGAAATTGAAGATGATACAAATGGAGACATATTCTATGCTTTTTGATTAGAAAAGTTAATGTCAAAATGTCCATATTACCCAAAGCAATCTGCAGAGTCAATGAAATTCCTATCAAAACACCAACAGCATGTTTCAAAAGCTAGAACGAACAATACTAAAATTTATATGGAACCACAGAAGACCCTGAATGGCCAAAGCAATTCTCAGAAAAAAGAACAAAGCTGAATGTATTATAAAACCAGATTTCAATATACACTACAAAGATATAGTAATCAAAACAGTGTGGTACTGGCACAAAAATAGACACAAAGATCGACAGAACAGAATAGAGATGCCAGAAATAAACCCATGATTATAGAGTCAATTAATCTATTGACAAAAGAAGCAAGAATCTACAATGAGTAAAAGATAGTCTTTTCAATAAATGGTGGTGGGACAACTGGACAGCTACCTGTAAAAGAATGAAACTAAAGCACTTTCTTACATCATACACAAAAATAAACTCCAAATAGATTAACGATTCAAATGTGAGACCTGAAACAATAAAAATCCTAGAAGAAAGCATAGGCAGTAATTTCTATCACATTGGCATAGGAACATTAGTCTAGATATGTTTCCTAAGGCAAGGCAAACAAAAGCAAAAATAAACTGTTGAGACTACATCAAAATGAAAAGTTTTGCAAAAAGATACCTGGCTGAACAGGAAAAGATATTTGCAAAGGACATATCCAGTAAGGGGTTAATATCCAAAATGTATAAAAAACTACAATTCAACACAAACCACCCCCCTAAATAATCCAATTTAAAAATGGGCAGAAGACATGAACAGACATTTCTCCAAAGAAGACACATGACCAACAGACACATGAAAAGATGCTCAACATCACTCATCATCAGTGAAATGCAAGTGAAAACCACAATGAGATACCACATCAAACCTGTCAGAATGGCTCAAATAAAAAACACAAACAATTGTTGGCGAGGATGTAGAGATAAAGGAACCTTCATGCAGTGTTGGTGGGGATGCAACTGTTGGAGCCTCTGTAGGAAATATTACGGAGGTTCCTCAAAATATTTAAAATAGAATTACTATAGGATCCAGTAATTCCACTACTGGGTATTTACCCTAAAAAAATGAAAATGCAATTTGAAAAGATATGCACTCATGTGTTTATTGCAGCATTATTTACATAGCCAGGATAAGGAAGCAACTCAAGTGTGCATTGATAGATGAATGGATAAAGAAGATGTGTTGTGTGTGTGTGTGTGTGTGTGTGTGTGTGTGTCCACAATGGAATATTACTCAGCCATAAAAATGAGTGAAATCCTGCCATTTGCAACAACATGGACAGATCTGGAGGGTGTAATGCTAAGTGAAATAAGTCAGAAAAAGACAAACACCACATGTTTTCACTCTTAGGGAATTTAAAAAAATAAAAGAAATGAACAAAGAAAGACAAACTGAAAAACAGACTTAAAGAGAACAAACGTAGTTGGCAGAGGGGGAGGCAGATGGGGGAACGTTTGAAATAGGTGAAGGACAATTAAGAGTATACTTATGGGGTGTCTGAGTTGCTCGGTCAGTTAAGTGTCCGACTTCAGCTCAGGTCATGATCTCACAGTTCATGAGTTCAAGCCCCATGTCAGGCTCTGTACTGACAGCTCAGAGCCTGGAGCCTGCTTCAGATTCTATGTCTCCCTCTCTCTCTGCCCCTCCCCCATTTGTACTCCCTCTCTCTCTGACTCTTTCTCTCTCAAAAATAAAAGAAAGATTAAAAAATATTTTAACAAAGAGTACACTTATTTTGATGAGCACTGAGTAACATATAGAATATTCAATCACTATATTATATACATGAAACTAATATAACCCTGCATGTTAATTATATTGGAATTAAGATAAATTAATAAATAAAGACTAAAATAATAAGAAAAACTTTCACACAGCAAAGGAACGAAAAAACAACCTACTAAATGGGAAAAGATATTTGCAAATGATAGATCAAATAAGGGATTAATATGCAAAATATTTAAAGAACTTTACAACTCAAAACCAAAAAAAGAATCTGATTAAAAAATGCACAGAAGACCTGAATAGACATTTTTCCAAAGAAGACATACAGATGGCCACAGACACATGAAAGATGCTCAACGTGGCTAACCATCAGAGAAATGCATATCAAAACCATAATGAGTTATCAACCTACACCAGTTAGAATGGCTACAGTGAAATTGACAAGAAACAGTAAGTGTGTGAGGATGTGGAGAAAAAGGAACCCATGGGCACTATTGGTAGGAATGTAAATTAGAACAGCCACTGTGGAAAACAGTATGGAGGTTCCTCAAAACAATAGAAATAACATCCAGTAATTCTAGTATTGGGTATTTACCAAATTTGAAAAGATACATGAGGGTGTCTGGGTGACTTAGTTGGTTAAGCATCCGACTCTTGATTTTGGCTCAAGTCATAAATTCACGGTTTCTGAGATCAGTCCCACATCAGGCTCTGCACTGACAGCATAGGGCCTTCTTGGAATTCTCTTTCTCTCTGCCCTTCCCCCTACTTGTGCGAGCATGCTCTTTCTTTCAAAGTAAATAAATTTTTAAAAAAGGTATATCCACCCTATGTTTACATTACATACGGCATTATTTACAATAGCCAAGATAGGAAGTAACCTAAGTGTCCATCTATAGATAAATGGATAAGGAAAATGTGGTATATATATGTGTATACACAATGGAATGTTACACCACCATAAGAAAAGATCAGAATGAGCCACTTGTGACAACATGACTGGACCTAGAGGGTATTATGCTAAGTGAGATGTCAGACTGAGAAAGACAAATACCATGTGATTCTACTTATAAATGGAATATAAAAAAAAATGAATAAACAAACAAAAAGCAGAATCAGAACTATAAGTACAGAGAACAAACTGGTGGTTGTCAGAAGGGAGGGGGTGGGAGGTTGGGCAAAATGGGTGAAGGGGAGAGGGAGATACAGCTTTCTAGTTATGGAATGAATAAGTCACAGGAATAAAATGCTCAGCATAAGGAATACAGTTGATACTGTAATAGTGATGTAATGGGACAGATGGTAGCTATACCTGTGGTGAACATAGCATAATGTATAAACTTGGAAAATCACTAAGTTGTACACCTGAAACTAATGTAACATGGTATTTCAACTACACTCAAAAAATTTTTAATTAAAAATAAAGTGGTGCCATCTGTGCACTAGAGGGATTCTCAGAAAAAGCCTTTCTGCATTGCAGTCAAGACATGGGTTAACCTCCAAGGATACTGGAACACATAGTCCTGAGTGAGGTAGGTCATTATGCAAACATGAGCAAGATGAAGGGCCAAAGATGGAGTCAGTATTGTCAGCACTCCTAAGGAAAATAAGAGAGTTCTTAACTGTTTACTGTTCCATTTAGTACAGTAAATAAAAATATCCACTGTGTGTGAGTGGCACAGGAGTTCTTTTTATGGTCAAAGAGAAAGGAAACTATTTTTTTTTTAAGATTCTCAAAGAATTGAGGAAGTGAATTGGCTAGGTAAGTGTTGGAGTTCTGGCTTAAGATTTGTGGTCATAAATTTTAAATTGTATGGTTGTGTAGTTGTGAGTTTAGCTCCAGCAGGAGCATGCACAGAGCAGACAGAGTTGTACCTAAGTATGGTTGGGTTTTACCAGTGAGTACAACAGAGGGGCAAGAAGTTGAGGTTAGGTGGAAGGGAGTGATTATAATGGTTAGCCATGGAATCTAAGCGGGGTAAAAAGACATGTAAGTACACAGGGTAAATGATAACTGAAAAAGTTGGTAGGATCAATAAATTAAAAATCCCCATGGGATCAAAGAATTGTTAAATTCAGAGTGTTTGAGGATCGGAGTTAAAATATAGGAGGTGGTACTCTATAGAGAGCTGCATGCTTGCTATTGAAGGTGTCATGGACTGAATGTGTCCCCTTCAAATTCGTATGTGGTGGTATCAGGAGATGGGGTTTTAGAAGGTAATTAGGTCATAAGAGTGGAGCCGTCTGAATGGCATAAGTATACCTACAAGAAGAGACTCGAGGGGTGCCTAGGTGGCTCAGTCAGTTAAGTGTCCAACTTCAGCTCAGGTCATGCTCTCATGGTTCATGAGTTTGAGCCCCACGTTGGGCTCTGTGCTGGCAGTTGAATGCCTGGAGCCTGCTTCCGATTCTGTATCTCCCTCTCTCTCTTCACCTCCCCCACTCATGCTCTGTCTCTCTTTCTCTCTCTCAAAAGTAAACATTAAAAATAATAAAAAAAAAAAAAAAAAGAAGAGACTTGAGAGATGATTTTTCTCTCAGCCATGTAGGATATGAGAAAATGACTGCAAACCAGGGAGAGTACCCTCATCAGCCACCTGATATACCAGTGCCTTGATCTTGGATTTCCCAACTTCTTGAACTGTGAGAAACAAATGTTTGCTGTTTAAGCCACCCAGTCCATGATAGTATGTTATAGAAGCCCAAACTGACTAAGATGGCAGGGGCAGGGTGGGGGTGGGGGTCATTAGTTTTGTGAGGGTGGGAGGGCATTGGGTGTTGTGTTTTTTTATTTTGTCTTTCTGGTAATGACAAGTTCTATGGACATAGGTTCCTGGGTGTAGTGAAGAATAAGGTCATAGTAGAGGACAAGGTCAGGGATGAACCGAAGTTTCAGGGTGTGGGATGAAGCAGTCATGTGGAAACAGAGATGACCAACACTGATGACAAGTCACAGAGTCACATGCAGTCATCTGAAAAGCAGTAAGAGATATGCTAAAACCTTCAGTGAATACAGACAAGTGACTAGAAGGATTGTAGGTGCTTACAGTGTGGTGGAACGAAGGGTGATAACCCAATATAATTCTTCAAAAGGCAAGGACGTTTTTTAGAGCTAAGAACAGCTGTTGGGAGACAAAAGGGAGTAAAGGGGCAACTATTCCACTTCCAGGCCCAGGCGGTTCTGCTGCCTTTACCTCATTTTCCCTAATGCCAGACAAGCCTGGCCAGTGCCTTTTGGAGATAAACAGCATAGGACTGTGAATAGTCATTTTTGATTTGTGAACCATCAAAGTATCCACACAAGAAGTGAAAATAAAATACCACCCAAGTTGGGCTGGAAACGAGAAGATTAGCATCTACATGTTCCTATTTTTAATATGCAAAATACAATTGCAGAGTATGGAAGTCAAAAGACTCTGGTCTCATAGTAATGATTAGAGCCAAAAGTAACTTAATTTCACAAAGTTACTTTGTTTACTGATTCTAAATACATATTCACACATATACATACATGCTTATAAAAACTAATTTTTGTTTATATAATTAAAACTACTTTAAAATTTTTTAAATCCATTAACTATATCTGCTCTTATTACCACAGTTGATAAATAGGTATAATTATTCTATTATAATGGTATGCATAGAATATTAAATGTAATGAAGTGAAAATATGATGATTTCACAGTTTTACAACTTTTTCCCTACATAAGCATATTTTACTGTTTTAACTTTGCTGAAAAGATTTATTTTAAGATGTACCCATTTTATTTTTAAATGTGCCCTTGTATTTTGTGTTTCTTTTTCTGCTTAGTGATACTTAATCTTCTTATTATAAACCTTTTATGTGATTTGTATGCATATTACTGCTTTTCAAAGTTGATGAGCTGTTCTCACATTCTTTCAAACACACATAATAGATTGATTTTTAAATTCCCAAATGTTATAAATAATTACTTCTAAAAGAATTCTATGTGAAATCAAAACTTTTCTGTGGAAAACAGATGAATTTTAGTTTATTTAAACTTCTCGATGATTGTCAATGAATTGCTGCGAATGCTGTAATAGAATACAACAGAGACGTTGAGGGTGGCACTGAGAGTCTGTATACCCAGATCATTTTATGGGTTCTGGAGAAAGAGTTAAGTTACAGTTAAAATTCATTGCTTTTACAGAATTAAAAGCTTGAGAAAGCTTGGACATTCAGAACGTGGTCTCCGGAGTCAGGCTGCCTGAGTTCAAATCCCAGCTTTACCACTTACAAGAAACATGACCTTGGGGCGCCTGGGTGGCTCAGTTGGTCAAGCATCTGACTTCAGCTCAGGTCATGATCTCATGGTTTGTGGGTTCGAGCGCCACATCTGGCTCTATGCTGACAGCTGGGCACTGCTTCGGATTCTGTATCTTCCTCTCTTTCTGCCCCTCCCCTGCTCACACTGTCTCTCTTTCAAAAATAAATAAACATTAAAAAATATTAAAAAAAAAAAAAAGAAATGTGACCTTGAGTGAGTTACTTAAGCTGTCTATGGCAGGCACTATTATTGTCCCTTATACAAAAACTGTCTCTACCCATCTCCTCTGCCCTTTTCTTGTTGACAGAGCATTCACGCTCCTACAAAGGCTAGAACACCAACTATTCCCCTAGCTTCCCTTAAAGTTAGGTAGTAGTCTGTGATCCAGTCCTGTCCAATGGGATGTGAAAAAAGTCTGTCAGGGATATTCTAGGACAGGTTTTCCTTCCTGTTAAATAGAGAATGGAAGGCAACGCCATTCTTTTTCGGCCAATATTGTTCTGTCTCTCTGATGTCTGAAGCTGTGGCAGCCAAGTTGTGAACTATGAAAGGACAAGCCAGAGGGCCAACCTGAGGGGGACAAAGCAGAAAGAGCTTGGGTCTTTGATGACATCCCTAAGCCACTGGGCAAACCCAGGGAGGTTTTGTTAGAGTTCCGTCCTGTTAGATAAGAAAATGTCCTCATTATTTAATCCATATCTAACTGGACGTACTGTTACTTGCTGATAAGAGTATCTTGATATATTCTCCAATTCAGTGTGGGATAGATACAACGACAGCAAATACCTTGTCTTGTTTTTTATCTCAAGAGAAAGTTTTCAACATTGCATAATGACATCTATAAGGTTTTTCAGAAACCCTTTATCAGTAAAACCATTTCGAGTTTCCTAAAAGTGTTCTTTAAATTATAAATGCAGGCTGAATTTTTCTGCATTTGTTTAAATTATCATATGATTTTCCTCCTTTATTTTGTTAATGTGACAAACATTCAATTATTTGCAAATTGAATTCCTGGAAACCCAACTTGTTTGTGATGTAATTAGTCTGTTACCCATTTTGGAGATTGCTGAATTTGGTTTGCTCTTTTCACCCATATTTTAAATAAGATTGACCTTTAGTTTTCCTTTCTCACAATGCCATTGTCAGATTTTGGACTGAAGATATGCTGGCTTGATTAAGTGATTTCATAAAAGTCTTTTTCAGTTTTCTGGAAGAGGTTTGCAGAGTAGAAATATTTCTTCTTTAAATATATTTTAGAACTTGATAGTTAAACCATGTGGGCCTGGAGTATTCTTCGTAGGAAAGTATTTAATTATAAGTTATTTTTAATAACTGTAAGAATATTCAGGTTTTCTATTTCTTCTTGTGTCAATATTGAATCAAATATATTTTTCACTTCATTAATATATTGGTATAAAATTATCTGTAACATTCTCTTACTATCTTTTTAATATATGCATGTTTTGCAAACATGTAACCTTTTTGATTCTTCACATATTATTTGTCTTTATTTTTTTTCTTAATCAGTCTCTTTGCTTTTTATTTCATTCATTTCTGCTTTTATATTCATTATTTTCCACTATTTACTTTCTTTTTAAAAAAATTTTTTTAACGTTTATTTATTTTTGAGAGACAGAGACAGAGTGTGAGTGGGGGAAGGACAGAGAGAGAGAGGAAGACACAGAACCCGAAGCAGACTCTAGGCTCTGAGCTGTCAGCACAGAGCCCAATGCAGGGCTCAAACCCACAAAGATCATGACCTGAGCTGAAGTTGGTCACTTAACCGACTGAGCCACCCAGGTGCCCCTACTTTCTTTTTTTTTTTTTTTTTTAAGTCTATTTATTTATTTTGAGAGAAAGATCATGAGCAGGGGAGGGGAAGAAAGAGAGGGAGAGAGAGAATCCCAAGTGGGCTCCTCACTAACAGTGAGGCTCAAACTCACAAAACTGTTAGATCAAGACCTGAGCTTAAACTAAGAGTCTGTCACTTAACTGACTGAACCACCCAGGCACCCCTTTTATAATTGTTTCATCTACCTGCAAAAAGGAACCTTTTCCATCCTTTTACCTTTAGCCTTCCTGAATATATAGCATACATGCTTTGGATGTGTCTCTTATAAAGATATAAAATTAGATATTTTAATCCAATCTGATAATCCTCTCTTTAATTGGAGTATTTAATCTATTAATATTCAATGCAAATGTTGATTTACTTGAATTAAAATATATCATTTTACTCAGCTTTTTATTCGTCCCATGTCTTTTACATTCCTTTTTATCCTTTCTCCTTTCTTCCCTTCTTTTAGATCAATTGTTTTTCTATTTCATATTTTCCTTAGCTTCGAAATTAGTTATATGCTGTTTTATTATTCTGTAGTAATTATCCAGAGATTTCAACATGCATACTTGATTTATCAAAGTAATCTTTTTTTTAAGTTTATTTATTTATTTTGAGAGAGAGCACATGAACAGGGCAGGGGTAGAGAGAGAAAATCCAAAGCAAACCCCATGCTGTCAGCATAGAGCAAAACATGGGACTTAGATCTCACAAACCATAAGATCATGACCTGAGCCAAAATCAAGAGTCAGACACTTAACCAACTGAGCCACCCAGGTGCCACTATCAAAGTAAGCTTAGTTGATGCTTTTACTCTCTTCTGAGGTGATGAAAGGACCTTGGAATACTTGGACACTCTTAACTCTCCTCCCAACTTACATGCTATTATTGTCATATATTTCAAGTCCTCTATATTTTTTAAACTACATAAGTCATAATAATTGTTGTTTATAATTATTTATAATTGTAAATACATAAATATTTATAAATACATAATAATTTATGTTTACTGAAATTTTTACCATTTCTTTTATTCATCTTCCCATTCTTACTCTCTGAATTTCTATTTAGTATCACTTTCCTTCTTTCAGAAAAATATATTTAAGGTTTTATTTACTATGGATCTTCTGGTAGAAAATTCTCACCATTTTTGTTTAATTCATCTTTATTATGGAAGGATATTTTGATTGGGTATAAAGAATTCTAGATTGGTGCATCCGTTCATATTATTGCTTTCAGGCTTTCATTGTTTCTATTGAGAGAGCATCTCTCAGACTGCTCTTTCTTCAGTGTAATCTCTTCTTCCCCTAGATGTTTTTCCTCTTTTTAATTGTTATTCTTCAGTTTTACTATGATGGATTCAGATGTACATATCATTTTATTTGTCCTGAATCTAATCATATAGTTTCTTAAACCCGTGATTTGTTGTCTTTTAGCAGTTTTTGAAAAAAAGTCACCCTTTATCTCTTCAAGTATTGATTCTTCCCATTTCTCTGATGTCTTCCTGGCACTGCAATCAAATGTGGATTAGACCTTTATATTCTTTCTTCTGTGTTTTTCACATTTATCTCCTCACATTTTGCTTAGATCTTCATCTGAAGTTTAGATATTTTCTTCCAAGCTCTTTCAATTCACCAATTCTTTCTTCATTTGTGTGTAAATTACTGTTAATCCACCCACTGATTTCTTAATTTTGGTTGTATTTTTTACTTGCAAAATTTACGTTTGGATAAGGGGTTTTTGGAGGAGTCAAATGTGCTGTTATTTTTTGTAGTTTCCAACTCATGAGCTAAATTATTTTATTTTATTTTATTTTTTATCTCTTTGAACTTAGCGAGCAGGTTATTTTAAAACCAGTGTCTTATTAATTTAATATCTAGTGGTCTTACGGTTCTGTGTTTATTGTCTGTTGTCTCTACTGATTGTCTTTATGCTGACTAATCTCCTTATATGCCACATAATTACTGACTGTGTACCACATATTGTATATAAAAATTTGTGAAATGACAATAATCCTATATATTTTTCCAATCAATGATTTTACCGCAGGCCACATGGAGAGTTTATCCAAATCCTAAACATTTACAGATTAAAATAGATATTTAGGTATATCTAAAAAGGAAATTGCTGAATATAAAAATTAAAGCTGGAGTAAGCTGTCTCTTTTTTTTTCTTGTGATTTTTTTAAATAGTTTAAGTTTCTGCTAATCATGTCAAACTCTCCTTTTTTTTTTCTTAACTATTCCCCATAATTGAGTCAGCATGTATCCATTTCAATTATTTCAGTTGTATATGACAGAGAAATCTAAAATAGCTCAGGACTAGAATTTACTAGAAAGTTATCAAAGACTCAGGATCCTTCCAGTTCATAGCTCTGCTATCTACAGAATGTGATTCTAATACTCAAGGTCCATATGGCTGCTAGAGCTTCAACATCACATCTATATTCCAGGGAGACACAATATTTTTGTTTACATTTTATTGGCTAGAACACCATCACATCAACCTAGAAATATAGTCCATGACCTATGTAAAATGTGTGTTCATTCATGAAAGTGAAAGAGGTGAATTAATATTAGGTGTTAACAGTCTGTGCCTCAAAGGACCATGGATTAAGAAACAAAGAGAATTGTAGTGCATTTACTATAAAACTAAATTAGGTTGTGAAAATGTAATATTTTCCAGGTTATTTATCCCTAATGCAACCAACAGCAAGGAGGGCATCATGAGAAAAGAAATCAAGGCTTGAGAACCTGAGTTGGAGAAAAAAATTATTTGAAAAAGTAAAAAAAGGAATAAAAATGTATAGGCAAAACGAATAGGTGAAGAGTGACTTTCCAGGCAGCTTGATACAGTTTAGAAAACTTGTAAATTAAATACCAAGCTCATATTTTTCAGATGGAATATTTTTGTACTATACTGTTTGATGTGCAGGAATCAGAACACCTTAAAAGGTATGCCTATCACTTTCAGGATGAATCCTTTCAGAAAAAAATGCTCAAACACTCATATCTACCTCTTAATTAAACACATGACAATTTGATTTCTCACTCATGAAATATTTTCTCTAGACCATGTCCAAAATAGCACTTTGGCTGGCTAGGTTTGTGAGGCATTATTCATAGCACCTGCCCTTGTGGAATTCTAGGGGACTCCAGAGGATTTTATGCAAGTGATGTCAAAGGGTAACACAAGATGTTTTGTAAAGTAGGTTAACATAAACATTTTCAAATAATTACTTGGTTTGGAGACTATCTACTCACTTAACATATTTTCCAATAATTCTTATATTTGGTAAACTCTCTTCCTGAGCCTCAAATTGTCATACATATTTATGCTGTTAATTTTCCAGTGACTATTCTAAAATATGTCAGTGTTGATCGATGGATCTAAATTCTAAATGCTATCATGTTTTAAAATGCAAATCTGCATTGCACAATGTCCCTTGCCTTCTTTTTCTTTCAGGGCATTCTTACCTCTGGTCTGTGCTTTGCAGTATTACAGCATGTAATAATCTGCCTCTGATGCTAGAAACCAAAGTTAAGAAAATCCATTTAATTCAACAACAACAACAAAGTCTTGGGGAAAAAAAGACTGTACTTTTTCCTTAGTTCATTTAAAAGCAAATGAAAGTTTAGCTCTCAGGAGGGAAGAGATAGGTCAGGCTGTCTTTTGCCCACTTGCCAGATGATGCTAACAAGCCATTGTCTTTCCCCACTCAGGCATGAATGCCTGAGAACTCTTTTTCCTCTGCTTACCATTGCCTTAACCAGCAATACTCTTCTCAGACAGCAAGATACCTGAATGTCTAAACATTTATCTATACTAATACAGGCCCATTCCATGTGAATGCCTGCCAGGCAGGAACTAGGCTGTCAGCTTCATCCCATCAAAAAGACTTTCAGTCCCAAGGACTGATGTCAGGTTCCAATTGTTAAGTCATTCTTGCTTGAACTGAATTTTAAAGTCAGGCTCCTACTGTTAAAGAATGGAGCTCAAAGAGCGCATTTAGCCAGAAATGTTGCAATTCTAAATATAATACTCTTGGCTATGGATTTTGTTCTTGTTGTCATTATTTTTAAAATTTGGGTACTGAGTGAAACTCGAGGGCAGCAAATAATGTGGAAGGGCAACCAATACTGCATAATAGTTCTTGTTTTGGTACATTTGCTTTGTAGTGATTTATTAAGGGAGACTGAAAAAGCCTGATTAAAATGCATAAACAGTGCTGAACAGTAAACAACCATGTCTAAGGATGAAAAAATGGGACCCACATGCTGTGCATGGAAATTGCCCTTAACAACATGGCCTATTGTTGAATAGATAGGAAGCCAAAGGTTGCTTGTAATCAAATTTGAAGTTTCCCATCACTTATAAAAGCAACACTTCCTTGTGCAAACGTTTCAATTTGTTGTAGTTAAAAACTGCTTCCTGACTTAATCCGTACAGAAACCAGGAACTCTTTTGACTGTCAGGTGGAGAGAAAAATTTAGAGAGCCCACTAGACTCAAAAAGACTAAATGAAACCAAGTTTGTATGTTGAGGGAGAAATTACATCTAAAGAATTAACAGGAGCAAATTGAAGCAGCACAGAGCTCAAGATATATATATTTTTTTTTTAGTATTTCATTTAAACAGGCAAAAAGGAGTTCGATGGCTTGCCTAGGTGCTCACATCACTTCTTTCTGTCACTCAGAAATAAAACAAATGTTAAAGAAAATTTTTTAAAAAATGGCTCACTACAGCCTGAATCCAGCCTATGGGGAAAGACTCAAAGAGAAAAATCATTAACAATATCACAAGACTGATACGATGGCTGAATTGCATAAGTATAAATTATTATATGATAATTCCTAAAATTTATGGTTGAAGAATGATTGTTAATGAAAAAGATAAAAAAAATAACTGTAAACTTTTAAGCCATGTTTATGCTTCCACTGTATGGATACGGTAGAGGATAAAGAAAAATAAAGAAGGAAGTTTAATTTCTTTTTAAATACTATTTGTATTATAATCTATAGTGTCTTAAAGTGGAAAGCACTTTTAAACTGCTTTAATACCTTTCTCAAAGAAAGTTAAAGAATGAACAAAAAAGTCATTTTCCATCCCCTTAACCAAATATGCCTGTAGCAGCAATTAAAAAACAGTTCACAAGTCTTTAAAAAGATTCTTAAGTAATAAGTCATGAAAAAATTCATAAGTCATAAAGTCTTATGCTTAAGTATTTAGGTCTTTTTCATTTTCCGGTAATAATATGGTAATGAGCATCCTTATACTATAATCTTTTATACCTTTCTCATTATTTATCTGGCACAAATTTCCTCACATACAATTTCTAGATCATGGGGCATGAAAATTTTACTTATTGAAAACTGGCCTTCCAGAAAAGTCTCACCATTGTTCATCCTACTAGGAGTACATGAAACTATATTGAAACCATCACTTGGTGTTATTTCTTCTTAATATGTGCCAAATTAATAAGTGAAAATGGCATCTTTTAAAAATAATTTGCATGTCTTTGACACACCTTTTAGAATTTTAATAATTCTCATGATTTTTTTCATTGTTCTTCCTGTATGAATTATCTCTTAATAATGTCTGATCCTTTCATAGGGCAGTGGGAAGATTAAATGAGGTAATTCATATAAAGCACTTAATAGAGTGATTAGAAAATCTGAAGTGTTTAATAATAGTTAATGAGTTTTAGTTACCGTTATGGGTATTGATTTGTTTTCTCTTATTACAGATACAAAGGTGGTCAGTAAGGAAACTCAACTTAAAGATGGCATTGAGCATGTAAATGAAGATATGTGCTTAATAGTAAAAGTAAAATTATCCTTTCCATAAGAACATGAAATTACAAATCTATGGAGAGAAGAAGTTCTTGGTAAGTAATTTATTCATGCTTCTCCTAATCCCTGTAACCACCACAAGCACTTCCCTTTACCTTAGGAACAGAGCCATGAGTCCAAGTTTCCAGTGCACAGAGGTTTGGGGGTATTTGTTATCCTGAGAACTGCCCTGTGGACCACTTAGGCATGTATGCAGGGGGATACAAAGCTGCCAGCTATGAGGAAGGAAATGCAAGTATGGGCCAAGTAGGACCTCAGCAGCCAGGATCAACAACAGAAGGAGCATCAAAGGGGCTCTTACTCTACCTCAAAACCAGAAAGTAGGCTTTTCAGTACATTAAGAGAGAGTGGCTAATTTTTCCTAACGTCATGAGTATAATTTCCAATTTGGCAATAATTGCAATCATCCTGCTAAACTAAAACTCCCTGCCTCTAAACTCTTGCCTCACCCATCCCTCATTCCATTGCTACAGATGTGTCATCCGAAACAGGATGGATTATGCTCTTTCATTTTAGAATACTTTAATCTCAAAAAATAAAAAAAAATAAGCTCTTCCTCCACCTCCGTACTGTTGCTCATGAAAGTAAGTCTTAACCATTAGCATAACATCCAAGACCATCCTCCATCCAGCCCTAACCTACCTTTTTCAGCAACAACTCCACCTCATTTTTCTGTGCATCCTGTGCCCCCAGTACTAGTCTGCTCACCATTTCTCAACATGACCATGAGTGTTCATCCCTCCAAGGTTTTGCTCATGTTAACTGTTCCCTGGGCCTGGAATACCTTCTCTCCCTTTTCTGTTGACAGAGAAGCTGCATATTCTTCCAAGTTCTACCCAGATCCTTTCCATCAAATTTAATCACTCCTTCCTCTGTAGTCTTTTTTTTTTTTTTTTTTTTTAATGTTTATTTACTTTTGAGAGAGCATGAGCAGGGAGGGGCAGAGAGACAGGGAGATTGGAGGGTCTGAAGCAGACTCTGTGCGGACAGCAGAGAGCCCGATGCGGGGCCCGAACTCATGAACCATGAGATCATGACCTGAGCTGAAGTTAGACACTCAACCAACTGAGCCACCCAGGCACCCCCTTTTCTCTGTAGTCTTAATACACAATCTATTTGGCACATTTCCTTCTGCCTTGTATTATTGATGGTTATTTACACAAATGCTTTTCTCTTTAGATTATAAGCATGCAAGAAACAGTGACGATGTTTTAATCATGTTTGATTTCCCCACAGCCTAGCACAATAGTTCACAAAAAAGAAATGCCTGCCCAGTAATTGTTTTGTGAATTGGACTGAATATTCAATTACCAGTTTGAGTTGCTTTCTATATAAATATGACAAATATGTCTATGAGAAATGGACACTCCCCATTAGTTCCAAAGTAGAGTTGCCAGATAAAATACAGAACACATGGTTAAATTTGAATTTGAATTTGAATTTGAAATTCAAATTTAACTGGATGTCCCATTTTTTATTTGCTAAATCTGGCAACTTTAGTCCAAACACATGCCAGTTTCACCACTGTCAGGGTTAACTCCAGGGCAAGAGTGAATTAGTGTGGGCGTAAATCTCTTCCCATCCAATTCTGCTGCAGTGATGTGTATACATAGCTACCATGAATCCTCTTCACGTGATAATACTTTTTTTAAAAGGCAGAAGAACAAAGGTAGTCATTTATAACTTATCCTTACTTTCTCAAAAATATAGTGGATATTTGAGGAACTCAAGAGAATAGTTCCAGGTATTAATACAAATTCTTCAAATAGCTGGTTGTTCTGATTAACAAGATTGCAAGGCAAACCTTTGAGGTCCCTGAGACATTCTGTTTTTGTATCATCATCTGGGACATTTCTTCACACTGCCCTTGGTCTCTTTTATAATCTCTCTCATAGCCCAACCACAATGGGGTCATTGTGTGGACTCTTCTTGTGGCAACCTTCCATGCTCAGCCCTGAGGATCCATGTCTGTCCCAGGTTATTCGATAACATCCTCTAACTTTACCCCTCTCCTGCACTCACGTCTCACCCCCACCACTTTTCTGGTTTCCTAGGCAACAGTTTTTTGGCCTAATAATAAACTGATGCTTGCCGGTATACAATGAGAGGAGATCAATAGAACCCTCAGGATTCTCATTTGTTTCTAGATAACATCTGCAGTTTAACCTTCTGGGGACAATTCCTGGCTCTTCCAAAATTATCTGATCAAAGAAGGTTGGAATTTCCTGTAGGAGTGGGTGATGTGCTCTGAGAGGGAATTATTTTTTGGAGCAAGAAACCTTGCAGTATCCTTCAAATCAAATTACGTGAGCAGCTGTCTGCTGATGAGTTAAGCAGAACCTCTTATTTTAGGAAATATAGTATGTTCAGACCTCACCATTTTGACTACAATGTAATTTTCTATTTATTCAAATGACATCTAAGTTGAGCTCCTAGTTGCCCATAAGAAACTTTAGAGCTCTTCAGAAGGGCACTCTTATTGCCTCCTCCAGCCCTTTAGAGAAGATACCCCTTACTGTCTTCAAGCCCAGCCTCCATTGAATCTCTGTTCCTCTGACTTCTGCAGACAAATCTCCCAGGAGCCCATGGCTTCACTGGAAAAACACTCCCACAGAACCCCAGACACATTTAAAGTAACACAATTGATTAATTGCAGAGAATATGTTTCTGGCCATGCAACATATTGAAAAAGCAACTGTCATTAGGATAAAGCCAATGACTTTGGACACTTTTTAGCAACTGCAGTTTGGTCATTCACACAAACCATTAACATATGTGAAGGAACCTGTAGGGAAATTGTGCCTGCTGAATGAAGCAGAACAGAGACTGTGCTTGGGTTTTCAGAACACCTTCTGACAGGAGAGTGGACAGCCTTCTATCTGCCCGCATATTGCTCCACACTCTAGAGTTGTGAAGGTCAGCATTGTAACATGTGCATTAGGACTCTGGTTGCTGGTATGTGAAACCAACTGTAGCTGGCTCTTCAAAAACAAAAATGAGGGCACCGGGGTGGCTCCATTGGTTAAGCCTCCAGCTTAGGCTCAGGTCATGATCTGGCGGTTTTTGAGTTCGAGCCCCACATCAGGCTCTGTGCTGACAGCTCAGAGCCTGGAGCTGCTTCAGATTCTGGGTCCCTTTCTGTCTGCCTCTCTCTGTCTCTCTCAAAAATAAACAAACATTAAAAAAATTTTTTTTAAATACAGAACACAAAAATAAAGAGAAATATATCATAAAGATGTAATGATTCAAGGGAGTGCAAGGCAATTCAGGAGAATTCTCAGACTTTAAGGAAAGGAGAGGCTAATGGGTACTGAAAATGGGAATCTCCAGAAAATTCATAATCCTGCCTCTCAGCTCACTTTCTCTCTGTTTTCCATTCCTTTTTCTCTTCTGCCATCAGTTTCTTCTACTCCCAAATCTTCATGGAGATTTGACCCACTATAATGTCATCAGTACCATAAATATAATAAAAATTTTCCTTGAAGGGTGGAGTTATATTTCTCAAAATGGCTGCCAGGGGCCCAGCCTCACTTAGATGGGAGGGAAGTAAAGGAGTCATTGCAAGCTGGACAAACACTACAAAAGCCGTGGACTGCAAGCAGTCACATCCACCATTTCCCTGGTGTTTGCCTGACTAAAACAAACCTGGAAGAGGAAAGAGTGAAGATGCTTGATACCTGGTTATATGTTGATGTTAAGCTGACAACAAAGCAAATTTAAAATGGTAGTAAAGCATACTCAAAAAATTGTAACTCAAAAAATGGAATGTACCATAGCATATATCAGAAACTCCTATCCCACAAACTCTAACAGTGCACTTATCTGTCTTCTCTGATCCCTAAGCAGGATACCTCTTAGAAATAAAACTTAGTTTAAATGATTTAAAATAACATCATTCCATCTGGGTTCATAAAGGGTTTTTTGTTTTGTTTTGTTTTTTTGGGTTTTTTTTTGTTTTTTTTTTTTTTTACTCTCAAATTACTGCTAGTTTACTATTGGCAGAGTTTGGACCTCCTGCATAAGTAAATTTCCTCAGTGCAATCAGATTTCATTCAAAATACTGTCAAAAGAAGTGAAAACCCATCTTATAAAAAGTAACTTGTGAATGCCATTCAGCTCTGTGATAGGGAACTAATAATAAATATGAATGAAGTCTTGCTTACTCAGTGTTTCTCCTCACTTTTATTCTTTTCTTTAGTGCCCCTTTCTCTAATGGTAATACCTTCTAGTTTTCTCTTACAGTCATTTCCAAGGCATTTTTGTGCACTACTGTAATAAAAAAAATCAGTACATTCCTCCAAATTATGTTTATTTATTTACTAAAATATATGCATTATAAAGTGAATAAATAATGAAAATTTTATAAGGTGATCTACAATAAATATAAACAGAAGTGCTGGTATTTTCTGTCTCTGCCCCAATGATCATCTTGTGTGCTGGTCTATAGTCACAGGACAGCTAGTACTTCTAAGTTGAATTGTTGTTAGTGAATTATTTTTCATGACCTAAAGGACACTCATGAACTTTAGATACAGGGTGCTCTTGGTTGACATTCATCTTAAAATGAATTCTCCAAAGCTAAACTTTTCACTGCATGTCATGAAAATTTGTTCACAGTACCAAAAACTACTGAATGGGTGTAAAAGTGACCGTCATCAAACCAGCAAAATAAAACACACACACACACACACACACACACACACACACACACACACACATTAGATAAAGTTAGATATGATGGTGTGGCGGGTGGGTGGGGCTTTGACAGTAAAGCCACCCACACTAAGTAGGTAGAACAGTAGCTCAGACTCTGGCTGACTGAGACCCACAGGACCGCAGTAGAAGAGAAGAAGGGAAGCCAGTTGGATAATGATGCTCTCCAGTGAGCAAATTCTCTTGCTTTGTCTTTATGTTCTTTCCTTTTGTCCACCCTCAGACACTGAGACCCTGAAGTGATGCTGACTCTGCCAGCATTTCAGACCAAAAGGAAATCATGGGAGGCAGTAATAAATAGACCAGCAATCCTGTCTTTTTTTTTTTTTTTATTTTTTTTTCAACATTTATTTATTTTGGGGACAGAGAGAGACAGAGCATGAACGGGGGAGGGGCAGAGAGAGAGGGAGACACAGAATCGGAAACAGGCTCCAGGCTCCGAGCCATCAGCCCAGAGCCCGACGCAGGGCTCGAACTCATCAGCCCAGAGCCTGACGCAGGGCTTGAACTCACAGACCGCGAGATCGCGACCTGGCTGAAGTCAGACGCTTAACCGACTGCGCCACCCAGGCGCCCCAGCAATCCTGTCTTTTAATAAAGCCCTTATCACAAAAGGAATGACCAAAATTTAACAACAAAACAAAAATAATATTTATTAAAAGAATGGCAGGCAAAGGATTTATACATAAGTACATACAAATTAATGAGAACAGTAAGACCCTTCACTAAGTATTTCAACAAAGGCTAGTCACACACAAAAAAAATGATTGATTGAATAGCAAATGTGTGGGGAAATGTTCTATTTTTATTTTTTTAAGAAGTCATAAGTTAGATACTAACTTTATCAAATTAACAAAGATTTTATTTATGTTTTTATTTTTGAGAGAGAGCACAAGCAGGGGAGAGGCAGAGAGAGAGGAAGACACAGAATCTGAAGCAAGCTCCAGGCTCTGAGCTGTCAACTGTCAGCACAGAGCCTGACTCTGACATGGGGCTCGAACTCATGAAGCATGAGATCATGACCTATGCGAAAGCCAGATGCTTAACCAACTGAGCCACCCAGGCACCCCAAATTAGCAAAGATTTTAAACTGCCATAAAGATACTGGCCAGAGCAGTGAAATGAGCTGTTGAATTCATCACAGTTAGAAGAAGCGTATATTAACCTGACCCTTTGGAAATTATTATTTCAATGCAGATCAACAGCTGTAAGATGTATATTTCCTTTGATTTAGTAACTCTTCTATTAATTTATCTTAGGAAAATCAAAAACAAGAATTTAGAGACCAATCTGTTTACTGACACACTATATAAAGCATTAAAAATTATTTTAAACAACAGATTATTTTATGATCTGAAAGTAAGTAAATTGTGATATAGCTACACAATACATCATTGTTCAGCTTCTACAATTTATGTTTATTAGGAGAGCTTGGTAGCATGATGGATGCTTATGTTAAAGTCATCAATGAAAAAAGAGTAAGATATGCATTTGGCCTACAGTAATAACCAAGAAACAAAATACATCGAAAGAAGGTTCTAGGTAGAAGTAGCCAAAAATTCGGAGTTATTTTTCTTGGTCGGTGGATCTGTGAATGATTTTAGTTTCTTCTTTCTATAGTTTAGTTTCCATTTGTATATGTCTTTTGAAAGTTGTATTCATGTAGCATATTTTTTGAGGACATATCTACCATGTTCCAGACACTATCCTAAGTGCTTAGGATAAAGCAAACACAAAACCAAAATTTTCACACTGAGTAGTACTGCCGGATTTAGCATAAATACATAGGAATCTCATTAAGTTAGAATTTCAGATAAACAATGAATAATTTTTTAGTAGAAGTGTAGTACTTTATTTGGCAACCCTGTCAGAGAATTTAATTCACTGGGGGATAAATTTTCTACAATGAGCATGAATTAACTTTAAAAAAAATTTTTTTTCAACGTTTATTTATTTTTGGGACAGAGAGAGACCGAGCATGAACGGGGGAGGGGCAGAGAGAGAGGGAGACACAGAATCGGAAACAGGCTCCAGGCTCTGAGCCTCAGCCCAGAGCCTGACGCGGGGCTCAAACTCACGGACCGCGAGATCGTGACCTGGCTGAAGTCGGACGCCCAACCGACTGCGCCACCCAGGCGCCCCTGAATTAACTTTTTAAATTTATTTTTTATTATAGCAAAATACACCTAACATAACATTTACTATTTTAACCATACTAAATATACCAGGCAGTGGTATTAAGTTCACTCACAATGCTGTGACTACTGTCTGGTTCCAGAACTACTACATCCCCTCAAAGGGAGAACTCTCTATATATTAGGCATTCACTCCTCAGTTTCCACTCTCCCCAATGCCTGACAGTCAGTAATCTGCTTTCTGTCGCTGTAGATTTGCCCATTCTGGATATTTCATATAGATGGAATCATATATGCTGTGTATCAGATTTCATATAAATGGAATCATATAAGACCTTTTGGGTCTGGCATCTTTCAGTTGATGTTTTTAAGGTTCATCCACATTGTAGCATGTATCAGACTGCCTTTTGTATGTATATACCACATCTTGTTTATCCATTTATCTCTTGGTGGACATTTGGGTTTCCACCTTTTGGCTATTGTGAGGTGTGTATTAATTTTATACTTTCAAAAAATAAGTTTGAGTTAAACCATTAAAAACCCCAGGGGATAATGAAAATCTTTCTCAGAGCCCCCTCTCTCTCAGTTTTCTATGTGTAAATTACTTTGTAAAGTAGAGGGCCAGGCAATAATCAAGACAGAATAATGTATTAAGCAAAATAAAATAAAATATGGCAGATATAAAGAAGCACAAAAGATAGATCTTGCCATCAAGAAGCTTATACCAAATTCTGGCAAATGAAAGTCAAAAGTCCAGCATTTAATCCCAGTGAGGCTACTCTGCCTCTCGTTAGAAACAGTTGAGTTTAGATGACCAATTCAGGGCTGCCCCTAGAACAATAAGTAGGGCACATGACATCTGCATGGTTAAAAAGCTTACCAAAAAAGCTGTGCTTCCCAGAAAAAAAGCAAGACTCTTATCCAAAGATAAGTCATATTTTCCAACCTTTAAAGCTACAAAAGTTCAGAAATATTGGAGTCCCTCTTCCAGCACCTCCTCACAGCCCATGTAAGATAACTGATTCCTGGCTTCCCATTTTTAGTGAATGTTCTTTTGTTGTAGGTCCTCTGAGGTTTTCAGACTTACATCAGTAAATTCTTCTTCCAACAGCTGGGGTAAGCTGGCTTGCAAAACCTCAAGCCGGCATCATCTCAGAGCATTATGTACCATAAGAGATAGAGGCGACACGAGGGCATCTTCACACTTCTTTTTCCTTTGGCAGGAGCCCAAGCAACCATTGCCTGACCCAAAGCCAAAGAAAACACAAAAGGGTAAAGGGGAGTAAGATGGGGTGGTGAAGAGCAGAGTCAGAGACTCAAGAGTCCTCGAGGGTCTTATATGGGTCACTTGGTTCATTCTCTCTTCCAGAATTTGCCAGACTTTCCTTCTTTTGCCCTTGCTCTAGTTACCTGCCTTTACCTTACCTCCGACTAGCCGCTGATGAGAATTTTGTGTTTTTCCTTTGAGGCTCAGTGCAAACCCTACCTTCTCCAAAGAGGCTTTGCCAGTCTTCTTGTTCATCTTTGGAAGGTTTTGGAAAGTCTTGCAAAGAGGTTTTGCTGATTCTTGTTCCTTCCTTCCAAAGAAGGAAGATGCGATTTCTTCCTTCTTTGGACTTTATCTTACCATATGTATTATAATTACTGAATATTCTAGTTACTTATATTTGTGTTTTTGTGTTGGTACTTGTTCCCCTTCCTTACTGCCATCCAACAGACATAATACAATCCTCACACGCTGTCTCCTCATGGTTGCAACTACATTCCACTTGTTTCTAAATCCTCTCCACCCTTTAGTTTATTCTGCCACACACCCATGACGGGTTGACTAGTATCATACTCAGGCATGATATTCAGAAGAAAATATTTAATAGGTCGATAGTTGCTTTTTTTAGACTCCCAATTTCAGAGGCAAAGAAGTCTCTTCAAATACAAAATGCCCAAATAACAGGGTCGTGGTGTTTGCATGCTCACTGCAAGCTGGAAGTATTTGATTCTCTATGTTATCTGGATAGATGGAGCATCTGCTCTCCTTTGATTCTTAAAAGCATTTGTCTTATAAGGGCGCCTGGATGGCTCAGTTGGTTAAGCATCTGACTCTTGATTTCAGCTCAGGCTACAGTACGGACCCTGCTTGGGGTTCTCTCTCCCTCTCTCTCTGCCACTCCCCCACTTGCAGTCTCTCTGTCTCCCAAAATAAATAAATAAAGTTAACAAAAAAAAAGAATTTGTCTTTTAGGGTGTAAAAGGGAGAATTTAGGTCACGCCTCTCTAGATACCTCCCAAAGAGTACCCTTCCTTCATTTTCATTTTTTTACCTTTAACCATTATTTTTCTACACTTAATTTCTCAACTTTCTACATCAAATCATACAAACTTTTATCCTGTTACTATTTTAATAGTTTTTCTGTAGTTTTAACCCAAATATTCCAAATGATCATACACTAGAATAATTTCCATATTTATGTGAAAAGTGGGAAAATAGCACTCTCCCATAGAGAAAATAACCAAAGCATTAATATCCTTAACCCAGAGTACCTGGGGATATTGTTGTGAATCAGACTGCTGACCTTTCATATCACCCTAATAGCAGTAGAGTTGTCAACACTTGACTTTGTAACTTATCCATTCCTTCAACAAATAGTTATTGACTACAATGTCTGAGATACTGCACTAAGATACTGCACACTGGCTCATTTTCCTCCTAACCCTGTTCTTGTTCTCTTTTGCCAGCACAGACTTTCCAACCATCCCTTAAGGACTGGTGTTCTCCAGGGGTGTGTTCTGGAGTCCCTTCTGTTATTGGGAATGGCTAACATCTGATGCAGATGCAACCACTTCCCTCTCTGGGACCAATGGTTGATACTAGTCATCACTCATGGTGCGCTCTCCCACTACTCCTGAAGGGGTCCTTAAATTCTTCCTCCACATAGCATCTAGGAAAGTTCTCTCTTCTTCGGAGGTGATACACAACCGGAAATATTTCTTCTTCTCCTGAAACTTTCTCCCTGAATGATTTCATCTACTCCTAAGGCTTCCACTTTCACTTCTGAGAAGATGATTCTCAAACTCCTCCTGACATTTTTCCCTGAGTCCTAGATTCATATTTCCAATAACCTAAAGTTCTTGTCCAGTTAGTGCCTCAAACTCACTTCATCCAAAACCAAACTTACTATATTCTTACCTGCTCTTAGAATCTTATTATATTCTTACCTATTCTTAGGAATCACTATTTACAATCACCCAACCTGGACTTTAAACTTATCTCTTTCTCTTACCTCTCACTGCTCATCTGCATTAGCAGTTGGTCATTAAGTTCTATTAATTCTACTTCGTAAATGTCTCCTAACTATATTACTTCTTACTCTTTTCCACCTCCCTAGTTTAGGCCTTTATGTATTGCCTACATGGATTCTTGTAATAGCCTCTATCATTCTCTGTGAACAGATTACTCCCTCTCCAGATTATCCTCCACCTTGCCATCAGTTGTCCTCCTGGAGCAATGATCCGACTATATTAGTGGTTTCTTTCATTCCTCCGGTGGATCTTTGAAATCCTTCAGTGTCACCAAGAGAAATAGCAAATTCCTTCTTAAGAGGATACCTGGAGGCCTTCACATGCTAGCTCTGCCCTGACTTTCCAAGAACATTTTTCATCACTTCCCAACTCCCAGCTCCCTGCTTCAAGTGTGCAGGGAGAGTACTCCCTAAATACACCAGGAGCTTTCACACCTGGATGTCTTCCTCCTTCATGTTGTACAATCTGCATAGAATGCCTTTCCCCCACTAACTGCCTAGGAAAATTCTCCTCCTTCAAAGTTTTTTTCTTCCCTCTTCTTCTGTCCCCTTACTCTCCCCACCTCTGTCCCAGCCTCTATTAGTGGTACATGTTGCTATGTTGTATGGTGGTGAGTTGAGTCTATTCCACCAAGCTGTTGACTCCTAGTGCCGTCTTATCCAGTTTTGTATCTGTAATATGAATAGCAGAATTCCTAACTCAGTAAAACATGAGTGGATATTCTTGGCATATGCCTGCCCATATTCTAAATCATTTTTCTCTTTAAAGAATAGATGGTTAGTAAAAAAAAAAAAAAAGAAAAGAAAAAGAAAAGAAAAGAAAAAAGAGAGAAAAGAGAAAAAGAAAAAGAAAAAAAAAGGTTAATTTGGCTTACATTTGAGTCTTATCACATGGTCTCAAGTTGGAAATTACTGAGTTGCCAATATTTTTCCCAAGGCTCCAGTGAAATGGTCTTGGAAAATTATGCAGTGAGGTGGTTCATCCAGACTTTATAAAATAAAATTGTCCCTTCATTTTCTTGTTTTAGAAACAAAAAGAAAACCATCGATGCTTGATTGACATAAGCGGAAAAACCCTTTTGTTTTGTATAATCCAGTGTTTTCATAAGTAATTTGCAGAGTAGGAAGAGGAAAAGAGTCTTTGTAGGGGGTTCCAGAGGCATTCTGCCCAAGGAAATCTGATTAATTTGAATAGCAGAGTTGGAGTCTCCAATGGTACCTTATAAAAACCATCCCTAGGGAAAAGGTCTTCATAGTAACAAACTGCTTCTACTTCTGGATAGAAATCCCATTTCATGCTGCCTACAAGCCCCTGGAAGAAAATGTTCTGTGACACTTTCAGACTGAAATCTGTTTTAAAAAGGGAAACCTGCTTGTGCTCGCTTCGGCAGCACATGTACTGACAAGGGAAACCTGCTTATGGCGGTGGTTGAGCATAATAATATGATAAAATCAAATTTTGGTCTTTGTAATGACATAACTCTTTACTATAACATTTTAAAATGTGAGAAGGTATACCAGAGAGTTAATGCTCACTAGACTTTAAAATTGAAGCTAAAGTATTTGCAGGGATGGTGGCAGGTGCCCCTGAGCCAATCTAATAATATTTACCTGCATTATAAAACTGTATTTAATAAGGCAAATGGGATTAGTGAATGATAGTGTAGTTTATGAGAGAATAAGGGCCTGCTGTTCACGTATTGCTGTGAGCAGTTCCCTTTGGGATTGTTTCACGAACTGATTGAAATTACATTACCCAGATTTTAAGTGGAAGCATTAATAAATGGATCAAGACATAGAAGGGTAGAAAAAAAATCCCAGAAAGCCAGAATACCAGTAAGTGAATCTTTCTGACAAAGAAAAAGATGCCAGATTACAAATGAGCACTCTCTTTAGAGAACGGGCTAATGCAGTGTGCAGGCTTGGATAAAAGGAACAATGGTCACCTTCTGACACCAGGCTGTGTGTCTGGTGAGCATCCCTCAGTGCAAGTGTTAGTACTGTGTGAGTATTTATTGTGTTTCTATAAAGTCCTAATGAGCTCCTTGGGTGAGAGTGAAACCCTTTGCTTTTTCACACTGTGCTCAAGACCCCTAAACTTCATGGGGTCAAATCTAAAGAAAGGGTAATGGACCATGAGGTCCAGCTTAATAGACCTGATATTAACACAGCAGCAAGAGTGTCACCAAATGCAAAGTTTAGGGCAAGCCATGAATGAAGTATTTGTTACACTTAAATAATATACAAAGGTTATAACAGAGTAGTGGCACTATATCAATGTCATCATTGCAAGACTTTGAAAATCTGCCATGTATGAAATAACCCTGTAACACACATCTTTAGGTTCCAATAGATGAATTTGCTTTTCAAATGGTAGATTAGAATAGAAAGTTATGCAACTACAGTGACTAAACTGTAGTTATTTTTAGATATTAAAAAATCTCTTGTCCATGGAAATAATCAAGCTACTCTCAGCATCTAATATTCATATAACAAATGTGTTGCACTCTATGCAGATTATACAGTTCGTATACTTAAGTGTTCATTTCCTCTAAATGAAATAGAGTTTTTCTTCTACAGTCGTCTGGTGTTTTTTAGGATAGGACAGATGTCCTTTGCTTTGAAATGAGTAAAACATAACCACACTGAGTATGATGTCATGAAGCAGAACCACTTGTATAAATAGGACTCTTTCACCAGACTCCTTTATCCATGTACTTGTTGGCTCATCACAATAAGCCTGGTCTGTTGTTACAGTGAACTTCAGTTCAAATGATGCAATGTAAGCCACAGACTTGGGATCTGAGAGCGCTGCCCTCTGCGGTTTTGTTCATAAGTTAATATTAAACACATCATCACTCTCACACATGGGTAAGAATGGGAAGATCTGAGGGTATAAGCCAGTAAAAATATTTGTGTGCTTGATCACCTTCCATGTTTTTATTTCCTGCTGGGTTAAATACTTGTCTTTGGGATCGACTCAAGTAGGTTGTAAATTCTTTTAGGACAAGGACTGTATTTCTACTTCTGCTGTTTTATGTTTCTATTCCCAGCACCAAAGACAAAGCCACAGTATTGTCTACACCCTCCAGACCTCATGCATGCATATGTAAATGTTGTTCGTTACTTATCATCTCTTTGTTTCCATGACTTGATTATCGCAAAAGTGGAAAACTGCATTTATTCAGGAAATTAGACAGTATACTGTCAAATTAGCCAACATATGCTGTTGTGAATTTTCAACAGGCTGCTATGTGCTAACCCTCATTTCAGTTTGCATTAATAACTTGATTTCCTGTCCCATCCACCAATTTTCAGAGGTTACTAGAATGTCACTTTCATATTTGTAAAATTACACCAGGTTCAAACAGATGGGAAACCTCAAGGGTTTCAGAAAACTAGTTTCTGTGTTTAAGTACATAAAACAAGGACGTTTACAAACAAACATAAAAATGCTTCCAGATTTTTCAAGTTCCATGGTTAACTGTTGTCATTTCTCTGTGACTAATCCCTATGATGACTAGTAGGAATGGAAAGAATGACATGACCATTTTACTTTCACATGTTGCTCTTTTAAAAGGAAATACAGAGAAATTCAAAAGGGTAAACGAATTAATTTTTGTTAATAAAGGAAAAACCAAAGGCACTTATCTGTTGATGGAGTTGATCCTAAAAAAGGGAGACTAGGAGCCAGGTGAATGTGTATGATATAGCAACATCAAAACTCTGACCTACCTAAAAATATCATTTCCACCAGGTGGCCAGAAAACTTAGAATTTCTGTCATTGGAGTCTTTACTGTGCATTAGAACTTCATTTACAGATGGTCTATTAAAATGCAGGCACAGTGCACTTAACCCAATAATATCCATTCTCTCTGTGGTTTGTAATAGCCAAGGGCGGGCTATAGTCCAGAGCAGATTGTCTGAACCAAAAGAGAGTAAAAACTTGAGACGAGAGTGAAGACTTGAGTAAAGTAGGATGTGAAGGGAATTCTGGAGACTCAGGAGGTCCCAAGGCACTGGGTAGGTGTATTAAGAAGTCACCACCTGGGATGCCTGGGTGGCTCAGTCGGTTAAGCGGCCGACTTCGGCTCAGGTCATGATCTCGCGGTCCGTGAGTTCGAGCCCCGCGTCGGGCTCTGTGCTGACAGCTCAGAGCCTGGAGCCTGTTTCAGATTCTGTGTCTCCCTCTCTCTGACCCTCCCCCTTTCATGCTCTGTCTCTCTCTGTCTCAAAAATAAATAAACGTTAAAAAAAAAAAAAAAAAAAAAAGTCACCAGCTGAGAGAATGGGGCAATACTGAAGACTGCCTTTTTCAAAAGTGGGCATGGAGCCTGGTTATGCCTATTAGTGAACTGTTTCTAAAGGTTTCCCTAAAATGAGCAGTTCTTACAGGAGCTTAAACATACAAAGGTATAGTTTTTACACACAAAATAATAATGTAGAATTCATGTCTTCTGATATCATTTTATCTGTCAGTCCAACACAAATGTTAGAAGAGAGATACTTCCACTTCAAGCTGAGATGGAGTCAGTCAGACCAGTGTACCTTTCCACCGTATGTATGCACCCACAGATATGAAACAATTATTTTCAAGACACTGAACATTAGGAAGTGAAGGACAGTGATACCCAAAATGATGATTTTTTATTTATTTATTTTTAAACGTTTATTTATTTTTGAGACAGAGAGAGACAGAGCATGAACAAGGGAGGGTCAGAGAGAGAGAGGGAGACACAGAATTGGAAACAGGCTCCAGGCTCTGAGCTGTCAGCACAGAGCCCGACGCGGGGCTTGAACTCACGAACCGCGAGATCATGACCTGAGCCGAAGTCGGCCGCTTAACCGACTGAGCCACCCAGGTGCCCCAAAATGATGATTTTTTAAATAGACTATTTTTAAGAGCAAGTTTAGAGTCACAGCAAAATTGAGCAGAAAGTGCAGAGAGCTCCCAAATATTCTTTCCTTCCCCCCCGACACACAGCTTCCCTAAGAATCAGCATCCCACACCAGAGTTGTACACTCATTATGATGAGGAACCTACATTGATACATCCTTATCACCCAGAGTCCATAGTTTACCTTAGGGTTCACTCTTGGTGTACATCCTATGGGTTTTAACAAGTGTATAATGTGTGTAATGACATGCATCCACTATTATAGTATCCTACAAAATAGTTTCACTACCCTTAAAATCTATGTTCTGCCTATTCATCCCTCCCTCCCTGTTAACCCCTGGGAACCACTGATCTTTTTACTGTCTCGGCAGTTTGCCTTTTCCAGAATGTCATATAGTTAGAAGAATCATACAGTATGTAGCCTTTTCAGATTGCCTTCTTTCACTTAAGTGATACACATTTAAGATTTCCTCCATGCCTTTTCATAGCTTGATGCTCATTCCCTTTTAGCATTTAATGATATTCTATTGTCTGGCCTTACTACGCTTTATTTATCCATTCACCTACTGAAGGACATCTTGGTTACTTCCAAGTTTGGGCAATTATGAATAAAGCTGCTATAAACATCCATGTGCACATGTTTGTGCGGACATAAGCTTTCAGCTCCTTTGGGTAAATAACAAGGAGCACAATTTCTGAATCAGATGGTAAGAATATTTTTAGTTTTGTAAGAAGCTGCCAAACTGTCTTCCAAAGTGGCTGTATTATTTTGCATTCCTGCCAGCAAGGAATGAGAGCTCCTGTTGCTCCACATCCTCTCCACCATTTGTTGTCAAGTGTTTTAGACTTCAGCCATTCTAATAAATGTGTAGCATTACCTCATTGTTGTTTTAATTTGCATTTCCCTAATGACACGATGTTGAGCATCTTTTCATATGCTTATTTACCATCTTTTTATCTTCTTTGGTGAAGTCATCTGTTCAGATCTTCCACCCATTTTTTAATTGGGCCGTTTTCGTATAGTTAGGTTTTAAGTGTTCTTTGTATATCTTGGATAACAATCCTTTATCTGATGTGTCTTTTGCAAACATTTTCTCCCAGTTTGTGACTTGACTTCTCATTCTGTTGACAGTGTTTTTCACCGAGCAGAAAATTTTAATTTTAATGAAGACTAGTTTATCAAGTGTTTCTTTCATGGATTGTGCCTTCTTTAGGGTGGTATCTTAAAAAGCCGTTATCTTGCCCAAGGTTATCTGGATTTCCTATGTTATCTTCTAGTAATTTCATTGTTTTGGGCTTTGCATTTAATTGTCTGGTCAATTTTGATTTAATTTTTGTGAAGTATGTAAAGTCTGTGTCTAGATTCATTTTTTGTGGAGTGGATGTCCAATTGTTTTAGCATCATTTCTTGAAGACTTTTTCTCCATTGTATGTTGTTGAGTATCAGTTGACTATATGTATGTTAATTTGAGTTCTTTATTCTCTTCCATTGATCTGTTTGGCCATATTGTCAATGGCCACACTCTCCTGATTATTGTAATTTACAGTAAATCTTGACCTCAGGTAGTGTCAGTCCTCCAACTTAGTTCTTCTCCTTCAATATTGTGTTGCTATTCTGAGTCTTCTGCTTCTCTGTATAAAGTTAAAATCAGTTTGTCAATAGTCTCAAAATAATGTCCTGGGATTTTGGTTAGTATTACATTAAATCTATAGATCAAGTTTGAAAGAACTAACAACTTGACAATATTGAGTCTTCCTATCCATGAACATGGGGTGATGAATTTTTTAATGTTTTGCAAATAGGTAAGAGATGCTTTAATTCGGAAAATTACTGATACATTATTTAAAAACAATAGTAAAATCAGTGGGTTTTTTTTAAAGGACACTCTTTGATGACTTTAATTATAAAAATTATTAAATATCCCGCAATTTTTTTTATCAATGCTTAACAATTCATTTATTCAAGAAATATTTATTGAATACTAATAGAAGCCAAACACTATACCAGATGCTGGGGATAAAAAAAAGCATACAAGACAAGGTTTTTCTTCTCTAGAAGATTGCAGTTTAGAGGGAATGAGAAATAGGGGATTGCACTGTTGTTTCATAAGGGTTACTGATCAATGTAAAAACTACAGGGTACTCTGGAATCAACTAAAAGCAAAACTTAGCTTGAAGGATCAGGGAGGGCTTCCTGCAGAGGGTGACATTTCAGGTGAGATGACTCCTTCTCTTCCCAACTTTTAAATATTGAAGGACTCCATCCTCTTGGCTATCAACATCCAGTCCCTAGATAATTGCATCAATTTCAAGACTAAACAACAGCTTGGGCTCCTGGGTCCCAACAAGATTCCAGCACTCCTGACTTCTCTCTTGAACTCTAAACTCAGATATCCAACTGCCTACTAGATATCTACATTTGGATGTCTAAGAAGTGTTTCAAATTTAATATAAGATAGTAGTCCTGATTTTCTCCTCCAAACGCAGTGTCTCCCCAGTCTTCCCACCTGTTACTTAATCTGAAAACCTTGGAGTCACTCATGACTTCTCTCTTTCTCTCTCATTCCACAGTCAATTCATGGGCAAGTCCTGTTGACTGGTCTCAAAATAAATCCCAACCAACTCCAATGACTTCCCCCACCATCTCCCTAGCTCACACCCATCATCTCTTATCTGAACCATTGTGATAGATTAGTGGCTCTTCCCTCAATGCCAGCATTGTTCCCTACAGCAGCCTGAGTGATTTTTTTTTTAATACCTATGGTGTCAGTTTCCTGCTCTCAGTTTTCAAGAGGCTTCCTACAACACTTAGACTAAAATCCACATTTCGTCCAATGACACACCTAGATTATTTGGCCCCTGCTTGCCTCTCATTTGTTTCTTATTGCTCCTACTTTGGCTTACCTCCCTCTTGTTATAGCTGGCTTGTATGCTGATGCTCACAAGTGCCATTCTCATTTTCTTATCAAAGCCTTTTCATTTGCTCTTCCCTCAGCCCAGAACTTTCTTTCCTCAGATCTTGGCAGGGGTCTAGACTCACCCTTCACATTTCAAGAGCCCAGGCAAAAGTGAAAATAGAGACTCTGTATCTTGTGTTTAAAACGATTAGACAGGGGCGCCTGGGTGGCGCAGTCGGTTAAGCATCCGACTTCAGCCAGGTCACGATCTCGCGGTCCGTGAGTTCGAGCCCCGCATCAGGCTCTGGGCTGATGGCTTAGAGCCTGGAGCCTGTTTCACACTCTGTGTCTCCCTCTCTCTCTGCCCCTCCCCCGTTCATGCTCTGTCTCTCTCTGTCCCAAAAATAAATAAACGTTGAAAAAAAATTTAAAAAAAAAAATAAATAAAACGATTAGACAACAGAGGTGCCGGGATGACTCAGTCAGTTGAGCATCCGACTCTTGATTTCATCTCAGGTCATGATCTCACGGGTCATGAGATTGAGCCCCGCATCGGGCTCTGTGCTGGGCGTGTAGCCTGCTTGAGATTCTTTCTCTGTTCCTCATGTGCAAGCTCTCTCTCAAAAAACAAACAAATGAATAAATAAATAAAATGCTAAGACAACAAACTGCCAAATGAAATAGATTATATTCTCTTGCCTTAACAAATGGACTTTCTTGGTGACAATTTTTCTTCAGTGGAAAGCTATGGTTATTACATGATATAGTAGACAGTATCAAAGATTTCTAAATTTAATAATATCTATAATGACTATCAAAATTTTAATTAAATTGTCTAAGTAAAGATGAAATTGTATTTCTTTTTTGGAAAAAGCATGTAAATTGTAGTAAATATTTTTATACGCATAAAATGACCCACAATTCTGGTGTTCAACGTCCATTTAATTTCAGTGTAAAAAGTCGAATTAATTTGTGTCTCCAAAACTACAAATCAGAACATGAAAAGAGGGAAGGAAGTGGACATTTAGCATCAATGGGAAATAGTTTTTCACCATGCAAGAATATGTTATTTTCCGAGAGGAATCTGACAACCCCATATAACCTGTCTTTCACCTTAGCGCCGCTGTTACTTGTATCCTCTCCAGCTTGAACCGCGGAGCAACTCACCCACCCTAACAGCATTAGGACACTGTGGCCTTTAGTTTTGAGGTCACAGCCCAAGAGATTTTTGACAAGAGTTTCCCTGGAGCCTGAGCAGTTTTATTCACAAGGAGAGACATTTAGGGTCACTGGTTGTGCTGTGCCAGCACTGAGCGCCAGGTTCTGAGTAACAGAAGCACTCATGTGTTCTCTACAAATTTGTTTTTGTGTGTTTGTGATATGTGGGTCCCTCTAGCCAGCAGAGCCTGGGGAAACTGCCCTCTTGCCTGAGCCTAAGGGTGATGTTACAAAGCTCATGCCTAGGATTCTTCCAGGCTTTGATTCAAACACCACCTCGTTAGGTACTCCCCAACATGCATGCACACATAAATGCCCACATATACACACATGTGCCCTTATAATTCTCTAGTCTCTTTTCCAGATTTAATTTACTTCAGAGTACTTATTCCTACCTGACGTATGCTGTGTACTAATTTTTTATTGTGTATGTCCCCACATACAGAATATGTAAGCTCTGTAAATAAATATTCCCTAACTCTTTCCTCTCTAGGTCACTGCTGGGCAGTGTGTGCGTGTGTTCAGGGGACAGTGAACAGGAGCATCAGCTAGAAAGAAGGTAACACACGGAATGCAGGAAAATTACCCAGTTTGCTGTTGTCCAGGGATACTTCTGACAAATACCGTAAAATAACTACTGTTTGCAGACTTGTGTGTTTGCAATTAAAACTAAGGGTATCTTCGATAGATTTTTTTGGTTTGGGAGTAGAGCAATGAAGGCTAATTGCACACGTTCCCCTTCAGTTTTCTGCAGTGAGAACTTGAATGCATCCTCTGAAGTCCTTTCTCACCCTCTGTGGCCCCTTAGCTTGTGTCCTTAAATGAGCTCATAAACACCTTACCGAAATCAGATCCTCACCCTTACAAATATGTTTACATGATAATATCATTTACTAAATAATAAAATGTAAAGTGAGAAAGATAAGTCCTAGCTCAATAAAACTCAAATGGAAAAACAATTAGCAAGACAGCTACAATCTAAATGCAAACAAAAAATATTCTCATACATAATTCTCATAAATAGAAAGTTCCTGTATTTCCTGAGCTTTTTCTTTTCGTTCTTTCTTTTTTCTTCTTTTGGTCTTTTCCTCCTCTAGTCTCTTAGTCTTTCTCTCAAACCATCACTCATAGATTATACCGGTAAAAAGTACATACAGGAAATCATTGTAAAAAATAACGTTAATATGTCATGACTGAAGCCAAAAATACATAGTTTCCTTATAATAGCAGTGAAGGAGAAAAAAATGTAGAACTCATCCCATTAAAAGGGTTATTAATAACACTTCACTAATAACATAGACTTCACTGGGTCAGCAGTTTAGCTCAAACAGTCCCTGACAGCAAGCAACCTCATCAGGGTTTGGTTCCTTTTTTCTTTTGAAATGTTTCTTTGCTAAATTGTTTCTGGTGTGCCTATGTCAATGGCTTCAAAGCATTCCTTTTCTTTTTTTTTTTTTATTTTAAACTTTAAAATGTATGCTCTCCCTTCAGAAGTTTCATACAGCCTTCTAAGCGGTTGGAAATTGAACCTTTTCATGCCAGTAATGATGATCAGTTAGCTGATGTAAACATTCAGTAGCTATCCAAAATGTCTGCATCAAATGCTAAGTAAAAATATGAGATTTCATGTTTTATTCTAAAGGCATAGACTCTTTTATAAATAGACATCATGAATTAAGAGTGATTTGTGGTTTCCTTGGAAAATTCTGCCACCTAGAATTTATATATAGGAATCTACAGCTAGAAAAATGAGGTAGACCCCAGAGTTTTAGGGAGAAGACATGTATAATTCTACACAATAACTGATGGAAAAGAGGAGAAAGGAGGAAAGGAAATCTTAGTGATAGATTCACAGTGTTTCAGGAAAAGAATGATGTAATGTTCTCAAATTAACTTTACTACAGGTTTGAGCAGTACTCTGGGTACAAATTGCATGGCCTAGAGCCATGATTATCTCTGTTTATCTGTAGAAGAGTGTGTTTTATTAACAAGGCTTTATTAAATTACTATGTGCCAGGAAGTGTGCTATCCACTAAAAGTGTAAAATGTAATACACATTCCAGGGAGGAAGAGCTACCTATTTTTAAAAAACAACAACAACAAAAACATCCCATTTAATACCCAAAAGAATCGAAAGCAGGGTCTTGAAGAAATAGTTGTATGCCCATGTCCATTGCAGCATTACTCACAATAGCTAAGACATGGAAGCAACCCATTTGTCCCAGGACAGATGAACTTCTAAACAAAATGTGGTATATACATACAATGGAATATTATTCAGCTTGAGAAAAGGAAATTCTGACACGTGCTACAGTGTGGATGACCCTTGATGACATACATTATGCTAAGTGAAATAAGCCAATCATAGACATACACAAAAACTAATACTGTGTGATTCCACTTATATGAGGTACCTATTATGTTTAAAATCATAGACACAGAAGTAAAACAGTGATTGCCAGGGACTGGGGGAAGAGGAAATGGAGAGTTACTATTTAATGAGTATAGAGTTTCAGTTCTACTAGAAGAAAAGAGTTCTGGAGATGGGTGGTGGTGATGGCTGCATAACAATATGAATGTAATTAATGCCACTGAACTATACAGATAGAAGTGGTTAAAATGGCAAATTGATGCTGCGTGTATTTTATCACAATAAAAAAAAATCCAAAAAATGACCACGCTTTTTTAAGTATGTACTAGAAACAATGTACTGTGCAGTCACTGAAGAGGAAACAATTACCTCTGTGTCAGGTGGAGACATGACCAGAGAAGTCTTGCAGCACAGGGATAGCTGAGGCAAGGAGACACACAATACATTAGCCTTGGAGGCAAGGACACACAATACATTAGCACTTGCTCGGTCATTGCCACTTAACATCAGATTAACCAACACTCCTGTCCCATCTAGAAACATACTGCCTGGAATCCATGGCTTCTGGTTCCTGGTGGGAGTGACTGTCCTCTGGAGTGCCCCAGAGTTTCCCTCTCACTGAAGACTTGTGTGCTTATCACATCAGACATGTTGATTCCCCAGAATGTGTGCCAATTGTATTAAGGATTGTAATTACTCAAATTAAGTATTTTGTAAACCAATTGTATTTCAGCATGAAAAGGAATAGAATTGTTGGTCTCTAAAAACGTACGCTTTGGAAATTCTCCATGAATTAATCCCTATTAAAAAAATTGAAGTTGTTGTTGTATTGTGTAGGTAAGACACCTAAAAGTAACTGCATTTATTACTTTGCAAGTGCACTTAAATTTCTCTTCCTCTTTAATGAAAAATGCAAAAAGTATAAAAATAATGCAAGATCAATTATGAGAAACTTCAGTCAGCAGACCTGTTCTCAAAGAAAAAGCCTTGGCCCTACACTGAAGTTTGACAACTAAATGAGACATTTGTATTTTAATTATGAACAGCTCAATATAGATACATAAAATTACGTACATAATCTTTTATCAATTCTCTTTCTCTACCACACATCAATTACAGGTATGGTTTCCTTGGTTCAGAAGATATAGTGGGTCACCCGGCTGACTCAGTTGGTAGAGCATGTGATTCTTGATCTTGAGATCATGAGTTTGAGCCCCATGGTAGGCCTGGGGCCTGCTCCTGAAGCCAAGACTACACTATATGTTAACTAACTTGAGGGGAAAATAAAAGAATTAATAAATAAATATTTTTTGAAAAGAAGACATAGTGGTTTATTTTTTTATGGGTAGTTGGGCAAAACTTCATTGGAAGTACATCCATAATATATTTAAAGATATCATTTTAACCTTTGCCTAATTTTTATTTAACTTATGTAGAGGGATAGTGTTTAACTTGGGATTAGTATGTTATTCAAATGGACTCATTCTTCTGAGAAGTAAAACCGAAGTTCCACATGAGAAAATGGGAAGGCATAAGAATTAAATTAGTAATAATTGAAGGGGAAAGATGCAAGTTTCTAGGGTAAAAGACAACTCAGAAAAAACCCAATCACAGTGGGCCAACTGAAAGTAGAAAAATCCATAAGCTAATAAAGAAAAAGAGGAAGATTTCATTAGATCATGAAAGGCCATCCAATCCAAGTCATCCTCTTATGCAAACACCACTTCGGAACATTTTACCTGCTTAATTCTGCACACTAGGTGGCGATAGGGAGGTTGCTGTTACAGAATGGTGCCAGTAGTATGTAGCCATAATTTGTGGGTTCTCCTCCCAGTACTAGGCCCATTGAGCTCTTTTCAGATGTGGAAAGAGGCAAACATTTCCTGGCCAGAGAGGTAAGCCAAAGGTTCTATTGTCCAGTGATTTTCTACTCAAATAAATGCTACAATATATATAGTTCTATGACATGGTTGGCCTCTGCTGGTAAGAATTTTCTTCACATGCTTGATTAGATCTGGATCCTTCATCTTTTGGAGATTTGCCCCCTGCACTTGTGGATACAGTTTGGGGAGGTCCAGTTTGGCTCTTTGATAATGTCTCTGGAGCTTGAAATGATTTCCAGTGGTGAAGGCCCATCATGACCCATGTACCTCACATGAGGTAAGCCTAAGACATAGTGGTTTAGAGCATAGACTCTGGAACCAGATTGTCTGTGTTGAATTATGACTCTATCACTTATTAGCTGTGTAACTTAATTAATCTCTTTGCACTTTAGTTTTATCATCTATTTAATGGGGCTAATAATAGTAACTATCTAAGAGATTTAGTGTATGTAAAGCCTTAGAACAGTGCCTGACACAATAAATGCTATAGAAGGAACAGCTATTACCAGTACTAGTAATGGCACTGATATCCCTGCTACTGACTGTACTCTGCCAGGGACAGAGAGACAGAAGGATAGGAAGAGGAGCGGGCATTTGGAAAAGGGAATGGCCTGCAAACCACTGACTTGTGAGCATGCCCACTGGAGGTGTATAGTACCTGGGGGAAAGATGGATGTTGAGGTGGTCTCCCGTCGGGATGGAGATGCTGCTTTTCCTCCATCCCACTGCTAACCCACCCTACACCTCTAATCCTCTCTGCTCTCTTGATCACTTATTGTATGCCTGGTTTTGAGATCCTAATGAACGTAGAGATTGAGCGGTCTCACACTCTGACAAATTTACAATTTAGCAAAAGGTTCTCACACATAAATAATGCAAGAGAATACATGTTGTTAGGAATACATTATATATTCTGTATGTAAAAGTGTATTACTAGTGCAAAGAAGAAGGTGCAACAAATTGACCTGAGAGAGGCTGATAGAAAGTAATCATTGAGCTGGATCAATAAGAATTTATCCATAAATGGTAGCATAAAATAATAAGCATCCTGCATATATAGTTGCCATCACTAGAATTAATAGAAGAGGTCATCAGGGTGCTCTTTCCAAATACAGCAACAAACCTTCTGCCCTACACTGAAAGATTTGGAAAATATAACATCTGTATCACAAGGTCATGGGTATTTTCAATTTGACTTCTCCTTGATAAAACTCTGAAATAAATTGTTGACCCAAACCACCTATCTATGATTTAGTCATATGACTTCTGAAATATTTCTTTCCTCCATCTTCCTATTTTTTTTAGCTCTCTCGGTTAGACAACTGGCAAGATAAAAATGAACATGAAATGTTGAAAACAACCAAGAGAAAGCTATAACCATTGTTCACTGTCTTTCCCTTCAATACAATACAATAAAAGGAGATTCCATAAAATCATTCCACTTTGGTATCATACTTTATGGGCAATGTCATTCTGACATCATTATTCTGGGCCTCACGTTGACATTATAGAAATGGGGACGGGCGAACTAACTTTTTCCTGAATGCTCACTAAAGATTGAAAATGGACAAAGAGGAGATCAAGCACTCAGTGGTGGGATTTGGCACAGAAAAGCAGCTACAGCATAGCTCTGACTTCTACCCCGAAATTTATTCATTGTGTGACATTGGAAAAGTTCCAGAACTTCTGTAAAATGTGGACACTAATTCTTACCCTCTGGTATTTCTGGAATATTAAGAAAAATAATTAAAATAGAATACCTAGCACATTATAGATACTTAGTAAATGTTTCTTGAATGCATAAACATACAAAATGCAGTTCTTTTTATTCTTCACCTTTTTCAAAAATACTTTATTGGTTTTTAATTTCAACAATAATTGTATCCATTTGCTAGGGCTGCCATCACAAAGAACCACAAATCGGGTGGCTTAAACAACAGAAATTTGTTGTCTTGCAGTTCTGGAGGCTGGAAGTCTAAAAGCAAGATGTTGACAGCAATGTTGGCTCCTTCTGAGGGCTATGAGGGGAGGCGGTCGGTGCTCCAGGTTTCTCTCCTTGACTGTAGATGGCCATCTTTTCCCTGTGTCTTCACATCGGCTTCCCTCGATGCCTGTCTGATGCTCTGAATTTCCCCTTTTCATAAGGGTACCAGTCATCAGAACACCTACTACAGTATGATCTCATTTTAGTTTAACTGATTACATCTGTACGAATTTCAAATAAGGCACATTCTGGGGTACTGGGGAGCAGGTAGGACTTTAAATATGAATTTGAGGGGGATATTATTCAACTCATAAAGGTAATGAAGGCTTTGTGTAGTAATTCAAGCAATAACAACATATGGAAAATTAATGTTCTCCTCCCCCAATTTAGTTCCATTCTTCTGCTTCCAACATTTTGGAATGTATCCTTCCATAGGTCTTTCTGTGACCCCCCCACACCCCAGATATTACATAGTCCTATAGTTAGACACACACCCACCTATACAGCCCCTTTATAAAAATTCAAATGTATTACAACTATTATTTAGCCCTTGTTATTTTCACTTCACAATATATCATGGATATTTGTCTAAATCAATGAGTGTAGACCTGTGTAAATGTTTGAAAATATTCTAGAGTATACATAAAATAATAACCTATTCAATATTTGTCTTACTGGTAGATGTTCAGGGCACTTCAGCGTTTGGGGTGTTCATTTCTTAAATGCAGAAATATGCAGTTTCACTCAGCTTTTTCCTTAAAACTAGTGCTTCTATTTAGGTAAGTTAGATTCCTAGAAGTGACATTTCTAGGTCAAAGATCTGCACATTTAAATTCAATATTACGGGGCACCTGGGTGGCTCTGTTGGTTGAGCATCTGACTTTGGCTCAGGTCATTATCTCGCGTTCATGAGTTCAAGCACTACACCAGGCTCTGTGCTACAGCTTAGAGCCTGGAGCCTGCTTCGGATTTCTGTGTCTCCCTCTCTCTCTCTGTCCCTCCCGCATTCATGCTCCATCTCTCAAAGAATAAAATAAAACAATAAAAAAATTGTAAATAAATAAAGTTAATATTGCCAGGTGACTTTCATTTTTTTTTAATTTTTTTTAACGTTTATTTATTTTTGAGACAGAGAGAGACAGAGCATGAATGGGGGAGGGGCAGAGAGAGAGGGAGACACAGAATCGGAAGCAGGCTCCAGGCTCTGAGCCATTAGCCCAGAGCCCGACACGGCACTCGAACCCACAGACCGCGAGATCGTGACCTGAGCTGAAGTCGGACGCCTAACCAACTGAGCCACCCAGGCGCCCCCCAGGTGACTTTCAAAAACGTTTTAGCAATTCACGCATTCACCAGTAGTGTCTAAGAGGTATCAGTTTTATCCACACTTTGGCCAAAGTAGATTTGGTCCATTTTTTTTAAATTCCTGTCTCTCCAGTACATGAAACATATCTCTTTATTTCTTTAATGTACATATCCCTGACCATCACTGCGATACAGCATCTTTTTAAATGTTTACTATTTGTTTCCTTCATCTGATAATTACTAATCATCTTGTATACCCATTTTTCTGTTATATTTCTTGTCTTTTATTCATTTGCAAGAGTCATTGTCTAAAATAAAAGGGAAATTAGCATCTTCTTTTTTTTTTTATTAAAAAAAATTTTTTTTTTCAACCTTTATTTATTTTTGGGACAGAGAGAGACAGAGCATGAACGGGGGAGGGTCAGAGAGAGAGGGAGACACAGAATCGGAAACAGGCTCCAGGCTCTGAGCCATCAGCCCAGAGCCTGACGCAGGGCTCGAACTCACGGACCGCGAGATCGTGACCTGGCTGAAGTCGGACGCTTAACCGACTGCGCCACCCAGGCGCCCCAAAATTAGCATCTTCTAATATTTGTTGCAAATATTCTTTCCCACTCTATCATTTGTCTCTCAACTTTTTAATAGTGCCTTTTGACATTCAGAAATTTTATGTATATACTCAAGTCAATCTATTTCCTTAATGATCTGTGAATTTTTCTGCCTTGCCCATGAATGCCCTTACCCTACCCCCAAGATTCATAGTCTTCATTATATACTAATATTCTCTTTGTATTTATTCAAGTTACAGATCTCTTTGTTTTTCTTTCAGGTGAATATTTCATTACTTTAATGCTATATATAAGGTAATTGTTCTTTTTCCCACTAAAATGAAATATAAGCATCACTCTATACTAAGTTCGTATTTTAAAGAAACCTTGAATCCATTCCTGTGCTCTCTGTTCTGTTTCATTGATCAGTTTGTTCATTCCTGAGCTAATATCCATATTATTTCGGTTGTAGTAGCCATGTAGGAAAGTTTACTCTCTGGTATGGCAAGTTCCCTTCATTGTTTGTTTTCCTTCAAAACTTTCTTGACAATACTCACGCACTTTTTCTTCCATGTGAACTTCAGAATGATTTTGATGGGTTAAAACCGACAACAATAACAACAGTGAGACTCTGATCGAAATTGCTTTCAATATATGTATTTGGGAATATTAATGATTTTCCCTATACAGGAATCACACACATCAACCATATGAGCTCAATAGGAAAGCTGTGGCTTAGAAAGGTCGTGTGCCTTGCTAAAGGCCATGCAGCTGGCAAGAGACAGCAACTGCCTTTAATGTCTTTCTGGCACAAATTCCATAACATTAATCACCTCCTTCATTGATATCAGAGAAGGAAAGTAATAAATTGAATTACTGATGTTCTCCTGACTAAACTACATAGCAGCTTAACTATTTACAAAGCTGTCGAGGCTAGCAGGACTTGACCAAGCATGGCACCAGTTTATAAGCAGATTGTTAGCTTTTATCTCAATAAATTGTTTCTCGTTTTTCAAAAGATCTATATAGAATAAGAATAAGAATAAAGTTCCATTTACTAAGTACCTGGAAGATTCCTGGTTCAAACACCTCTTTACTGACACAAAATCTGTCATTATAACTTCACTTTTTTGGTTTAAGAATGTATTCTTCTAAAATGTAAATATTCTTGTTTGTTTGTTTGTATTAGAGAGAAAGTGTGTGAGCAGGGGAGAGGGGCAGAAGAAGAGAGAGAACCTCAAACAGGCCCCACGCTCAGGACACAGCCCACTGCAGGGCTCAATTCCACGACGCTGGGATCATGACCTGAGCCGAAATCAAGAGTCGGACGCTCAACTGACTGAACCACCCAGGTGCCCCTGAATGTAAATATTCTTCTACAGATTACTGCATATATTGGTGTGAATTGGTTTAATTGCTACTCTTTTAATAACCAGCTAGCAAAGTCTCTACTGATAAAGGTTTGCTCTTGGGTGGTGGGACATGGAAAGGGGCATGGCTTTAGAAGGTGGGACGCCACCTCAGAGTGGCCAGGGTTAAAAAGGATGCTGGAGGCTAGAAGAAATCTGCAAAGGCGGACAGACTAGCCAGCAGATAGCATAGAAGGGAGGTGGGGCCGAGTGAGAGACAAGAGGCCACCACAGTTACTTCACACTGTCTGTCCACTGGGCTAATCGGTTCTGCCCAGCCAGCAGGAGACAAATGAAGCAAATCCTCTGGAAGAAATGGATGGCTGGCCTTGGTCTGCTCTCCCTCCTACACTGACAGGACTCATAGCTAGCTCGCCTATTCTCAGAGCAACCACATTTCTTAATAGGAACTCTGGCCACAGTTTGCCATCTCTGCTGCTCAGAAATAAAGCCCTTTTCAAAACATTTCAGAAAATAAAACAACAAGAAGGTCATCCTCCAGGGAAGAGCTTAGCCTGAAGCTGGAAACTGGTTGTTAACAGATGGACCTATCAGGCAGCAAATAGGAAAACAGGCGAGGACTAAACCAGGCAAATCAAAACTTGTCAAAGTCAGTTAACTGACCAGTCAGTACTATTGAGCACCAGCTATGTGCAAAGTGCTGGTTAAATCGAGTTTTAAAAAACCACTCAGTGTAACAGACTGATACGGGCTACACATCACCTGAACGCTCCGTAATTTTTGCATGTCTCCAACTCCCTTTTTGTTCTCGGCAGAATAAAATTAGATTCTGCCCCTCATAGGAAATCACAGTGGTGATGTCAAGCATAAATTTTCTACTCATTCTGCTTGTGTGTGATGTTTGTTTCTTTAAATTAGTGGATCAAAGTCATGCTTGTAATATTTTCTCAGAAGAAATCAATGGGTACAGCATAAATTGAGGAGCAAATAATTTTCATTATAGGGAGAAATAATGTCAACTTACTACTCCAGAATGTAGGATGAAGTATTAGTGATATATTTGTTAACTTGGAGAGAGAGAGAGAGACAGACACACAGAAACCAAAAAACAGACTCTCAACTACAGAGAACAAACTGATGGTTACCAGAGAGGAGGCGGGGAGTGGGGGATGGGTGAAATAGGTGATGGAGATTAAGGAGTGTGCTTGTCATGATGAGCACTGGGTGATGTGTGGAATTGTTGAATCACTGTATTGTACACCTGAAACTAATGCTACACTGTATGCTTACTAACTAGAATTAAAATAAGAACTTTAGAAAAATATTCATTAACTTGGGGTGCTGAGTGGCTCAGTCGGTTAAGCGTCTGACTTTGGCTCAGGTCATGATCTCACGGTTTGTGGGTTTGAAGCCCGGCGTCGGGCTCTGTGCTGACAGCTTAGAGCCTGGAGCCTGCTTTAGATTCTGTCTCCCTCTCTCTCTCTCTCTGCCCCTCCCCTGCTCGTACTCTGTCTCTCTCTCTCTCAAAAATAAGTAAACATTAAAAAAATATATTCATAACTTAGTAAAAAGATTGGCATCAATCCTAAATTCTCCATATGTGGGTATAATAGGTTTGCCTAAAACATTTTCAAATAGAAGGGAGGTTATTTTAAAATGCAATACAGGGGCGCCTGGGTGGCGCAGTCGGTTAAGCGGCCGACTTCAGCCAGGTCACGATCTCGCGGTCCGTGAGTTCGAGCCCCGCATCGGGCTCTGGGCTGATGGCTCAGAGCCTGGAGCCTGCTTCCGATTCTGTGTCTCCCTCTCTCTCTGCCCCTCCCCCGTTCATGCTCTGTCTCTCTCTGTCCCAAAAATAAATAAAAAACGTTGAAAAAAAAATTTTAAAATGCAATACAAAAGTCCATTATTTAAGAGTATAAAAGGTGTGTCTCACTACTGTGCACCAAACTCCAGCAGTATATTAATACTGTATATTAATACAGGCAGGTGTCTGAAACAATCATATGTTTTTTGCAGTAGACATATACCTCCACTAAAAACGCAAACAAACAAACAAAATGCCCGTGTAGGAATGGAGTTTGGTGGAAGTGGTGCTGGATTAGAGGTCACAGGTTCTCTACCAGGCTGTGCTCGCTCTGCTGAGGGCATTGCATGTACCAGGTGGAAGATGCAAATGAGCTGAAGCACAGCCATGGGCTTTGAGAACTGCAAAAACCTACTAAAGGCAAAACATTCTATTATCATGTGACAATTGGGGTGCTTTACTTGGGTCTGCATAAGTAAAAAATTTTAAATGCCAGTACGAAAATTTATATTCCATCGGAAAGCTCACCATTCAAAGATTTTTGCAGTTTTTTGTAATGTAAATATACCATCCCTAAATCGATTTGTTTTTGTGAACTTAATTTATTTGGTTGTCTTAAAATGAGGTTGCTTTACTGGTCATACATGACAGTTTCATGTTTGTTCATCTAATCGGTTCAAATCATTCTGTCCTCAAAGGTCCCCTAAGTGCTCAGTTGGGTAGTGATTGCTTCAGTTCCTGTACGGGCCACAGAAAGCAAGGGTGGCAGTGTCACCACCCCCAGGAGTCCCAGGATCTCCACTTAAATCCCAACGCCCCATATTCTCTCCTTAGAACTGTCGTTAAAGAAACTAAAGCATAGTACAGCAACAGGGAAAAAATGGAAAAGAGCTCCTTCGTTGCATGAAACTTTAAATTTTTTTTAACGTTTATTCATTTTTGAGAGACAGAGAGAGACAGAGTATGAACGGGGGAGGGGCAGAGAGAGGGAGACACAGAACCCAAAGCTGTCAGCACAGAGCCCGATGTGGGGCTCAAACCCAGGAACCATGAGATCACGACCTGAGCTGAAGTCAGACGCTTAACTGACTGTGCCACCCAAGCGCCCCCATTGCACGAAACTTTAAATTTAAAACTGAAAATCACATTCTGTAACTGCAACAATGACAACAAAAGGCACTGAGGAATAATAGACTCAAAGGCAAGTATTCTGGTGCAGGGGGTGGTACGGACATCGTTGATAGTAATCAATTTTTATCCAACCTAGTAAGGAGTCTCCATGAAACTATTCTTTGTTGTCTATATGACTAAAATACAAAGACAAGAAGCCAAAGAAAATACAAGCAGCATTTAGGAAAGAATGTGGTTGGCATAATTTCATGACTGTGCTTTTATGAGTATAGATGTGTAATTTGCACTCCACTTGCTGCAAACTTAGGCTTTTATTGCAAAAATAAATGCCACAAGAACATTATTTAAATGACCAGAAAAAGTGGAATGATAACATTTAAAAAGTATGTAATATGATTCTTCTTAAAACCATAAGGTACATAGAATTATAAGTTATAATTATTAGGTTATTTTACTTATGTTAATTAATTTATAATAATATCTTTATTCTAGGTTATAATTATTAACTTATAATTATTAATTTATTTTATTTATATTAATTTATATTATAAACTTGTATATTCAAATTTGGACACAATTGAGGGGTAGGTGTATACAGCCATATAAGGCTTTTTCAACTCTTACATTCAAAGGGTCTCACAGTCCTTGATCTAGAAACATCTTTGTGAGCATTATAGGAAATTAGAAAATGTTCTTTCTATAGTCACAACCATGAGAAGAAAATTGTGTGTTGCCATTAAGACCCAGCTCCTCCCATCCATTTTTTAAACTACTCAACCCTTCTCATTTTAAATAGCTCAAAATTACAAAAGACCAGATTCCTCATTCAGTTTCACCCACACAATTCCCACTGCCTTTTTGCAAATTGTATTAAACACATCTGAAGCTACATTTATCCCAAGTGAATATGGTATTTATTTATTTGACTTCAAATTAATATTCATTTTGTGTTAAAGAAATTTGTTAGCATTTTTGTGAAAACCTCAAAGGTCCTAGAAAATCTATTTTAGTATGTGTTTTTAATTCTTGACTTTCAACCACCTACTAAGCATTTACTGTGTAGCAGTCCCTGTCTTAGGTACCAGGTATGCCAAAATGAATAGGATACAGTCTTCTCAATTCTAAAACTAAGAATTAATAAGGGAATAATTCTTCAGGTCTAATCTATCAACATATTTATTTGCAGATGCTCCATGTAGAATTCACAAGATAAACATGAAAGGGTAAAATAGCCATTGTTGGTGAAATTATGTAACTGATAATTTCCCTAACTTGCTTCATCCACTTTTTGGGTACTCAGGTGTCAGTATCAGTGTTTCAGTGTGCGTAACGTCACTTGCTTCTGTCAAATGACGTTATTTAGACTATCCCATTGTGAGTGTGTAATTCTTTTTTTTTTTATGTTTATTTTTGAGAGAGACAGAGCACGAGCAGGGGAGGGCCAGAGAGAAAGGGAGACAAAGCATCTGAAGCAGGCTCCAGGCTCTGAGCTGTCAGCACATGGGGCATCTGACATGGGACTTGAAACTACAGACTGCGAGGTCGTGACCTGAACGAAAGTCAGACGCTTAACCGACTGAGCCACCCAGGTGCCCCATGAGTGTGTAATTCTGTAAAAATAAACATGACGTGTTTTACCATCCTTAAAAGGACAGAGAGCATAGATGGGTTCCAAGTTCTTCCACCCCATCAGTTATTTCCTAGCAGCCTTTCTGTCCACAGCACACAGCTTTTTTTTTTTTTTTTTTTTTTTAAATTTTTTTTTTTCAACATTTATTTATTTTTGGGACAGAGAGAGACAGAGCATGAACAGGGGAGGGGCAGAGAGAGAGGGAGACACAGAATCAGAAACAGGCTCCAGGCTCTGAGCCATCAGCCCAGAGCCTGACGCGGGGCTCGAACTCCCGGACCGCGAGATCGTGACCTGGCTGAAGTCGGACGCTTAACCGACTGCGCCACCCAGGCGCCCCTCACAGCACACAGCTTTTAAAAGGTACACCATGTTGGTGAAGGGAGTTGTGGCCCTGGATCTTTTCCTCCAGACTCACCACATGCCCATACTTTCTCTATACACTCAATCATTTTATGTCTATTTAAAACCCTTCAGGGGCGCCTGGGTGGCGCAGTCGGTTAAGCGTCCGACTTCAGCCAGGTCACGATCTCGCGGTCCGTGAGTTCGAGCCCCGCGTCGGGCTCTGGGCTGATGGCTCAGAGCCTGGAGCCTGTTTCCGATTCTGTGTCTCCCTCTCTCTTTGCCCCTCCCCCGTTCATGCTCTGTCTCTCTCTGTCCCAAAAATAAAATAAACGTTGAAAAAAAAAATTAAAAAAAAAAAATAAAACCCTTCAATATTGCCTTAAAACCATCAGTATAAAATCCAAGCTTCTTGGAATGGCATTGGAGGATCATCATGATCTGTCCCTTCCTTAGGTCCAGTGATATCAATTACTTGCAGTCCCCAGAATATACCCTGCTCTGCTTTTTCTCCTGACTTTTGCATATTTTGGCCCCTAGAATCCTCATCTTCCCTCTGTTCCCTTATTCTGGCTAACCTTTGTGTGTCCTTCAATGCTCAGCTTAGCTGTCTTCTTCCCCAGAACCTTTCTTTTTTTTTTTTTTTTTTTTTATAATTTTTTTTTCAACGTTTTTTATTTATTTTTGGGACAGAGAGAGACAGAGCATGAACGGGGGAGGGGCAGAGAGAGAGGGAGACACAGAATCAGAAACAGGCTCCAGGCTCTGAGCCATCAGCCCAGAGCCCGACGCGGGGCTCGAACTCACGGACCGCGAGATAGTGACCTGGCTGAAGTCGGACGCTTAACCGACTGCGCCACCCAGGCGCCCCCCCCAGAACCTTTCATGATGAGCAAAGAGGTCAAGTGACTATCATACAGTAGGTTAGGTGCCTATCAAAAATTGTCCCATAGAGGGGTGCTTGGATGACTCAATTGGTTAAGCATCCTACTTTTGATTTTGGCCCAGGTCATGTTCTCATACATCAGGCTCTGCAATGGGAGTGGAGCCTGCTTAAGCTTCTCTTTCTCCCTTTACCCCTTCCCCACTCGCTTGAGCATGCACACTCTCTCTCTCAAAAAAGTTGTCCCATAGAACTTTGGGCTCATCCCATTCTTAGTGCCTGTCATTTTTTGTGTCTGATCATTTGTTTAAGTATCTACTTCCCCAATTATAAAAACAGAGAGTCAGTCTTATTCACCTTTGAATCTTCAATCCATGACATACATTAGGTGCTCAATAAAAATATACTGGAAAAACTAGGGAGTAAATTTGCTCTCCCTAAAATGAAACGTATAGGTTTGTTTGTTCATGTTGGCATGAGGTTCTAATCTACCAAACTGAGAATTCATGGAGGGTGGATAACTCATCGAAGATTCTCTTGCTATAAATTATGCAAATGAGAAACTATATGAGAATAACTGTTCAAAACATTTTCATTTGGCTAAGCATTAAGAATCAACTTGCGTCTGATTTTTAATTTACTGATGAACAGGGCAATACATCATACCAGAAAAGGGATGGAGAGCTGAATACAGATTGAGGAGGCATAAGCCATGTCTATTTGTCTCAAAGGACTCCTCATTGAAGGTTGATTAACAAGCAACAATCAGTCTAATCACCTTCACACTTTGTCAAATGTCCAGCTGTCCTCCCCAGATGACACCTTTGTCATCTCCCAACTATAATGCATGATGACTACATATGAGTATCCAGAATTAGATTCATTACTCACAGAATAAAAGACAGATCAATACAGGCTGACTGAAGACCACTCATGAAAGTAAGCCTGATCATAACATATTCCCATGGCTGCCCCAATACCAGATTTTCTTCATCACCCAGATAGGTGCACTTAGACCAAGTAATCCTCCCCAACACCCGCAGTCTCAGAGTCCATTCTTCTTAGCACTTCCATTTTTTTTTTTAATGTGCTGATATTGCTTTCAATTAGTATAATGTCCTGAACTTTAAAAAGAAACCAAGTTCAGCAAATGTCAAAAGTTATCTGGCACTGATTAAAACAAAGAGGATTACTAGCCAGTTCACAAAAACCACTTCTGCTGCTGCTAATATGTCTCTTCTTCACTTGTGAGAGCCCATTCCTCTAGCTAGCTAGAGTTTCAGCACTTTAGGTGATGAAAATGAAACTGGGGGAAATAATGCTGAACATAAAAAAATTTTTTTAAAGTGTTCAAAATAGCAATGCATAAAATTTCATATCAAGGGTAATGTTTGCCACTAACATAAGCAGTGCAGATATCTTGATAACATCTTTTTCATTCTTATGTTTAAGCAAAATGTCTATATAAAATAATTTTATCTTATTAGGTTACACAGTGTCACTGGTAAAAGCAATATATTGGAGTTTACTACAGGGTAGTCTCACTCTGCCAGCATTCGATTAACGTTTTTTCCAACTGTTATTTCCCTTAGCTACAGGATGATAAATGGCTTACATAAAAGTTAGCCTAAAGCATTGTGAGATAATGTTACTTGAGATCACCGAAGAGTAATTAAATAATGGTTAATCATGGTCTGAGATTTGAGTGTGTTTTATGGTATTTTGTAGCTGCACAGAAGTAAAAGGTACTGAGCTCTGAGTCTCAGTCCAGCCTGTGCAACTCTGTTTGTGATTTAGGGACAGGTCTCCTCATCATCCCTGCCTTTTTAACTTCCTTTGTTCACTGGGTGAGGCAGTGAAAATACGAAGACAATTTAGCCAAGGTCCTATGAGAAGTTTCTGATTCTCAGTTTTCTTCTGTGTAAAATGGGGCTTCTTGAAGAAGATTCAACAAAATAAAAGATGTTGAAGGACTTTGTAAGTGGCTAGGAGTCATGCATATGTTAAATGCCATCGAATAACTAAAAATAATGATGAGAATGTTTAATGAATAGAGGACCTCATTAAAATATTTGTTTCACTTTTTAAAAAATTTGTCATTTGGAAATAAATTCAAACTTACAGAAAAGTTGCACAAATAAGAATAGCACACATGTTCATCGACTGACAAATGGATAAAGAAGCGGTGATATGTATATATATATACATATATATATGTGTGTATATATATACATATATATGTATGTATATATATGTATGTATATATATGTATGTATATATATGTATGTATATATATGTATGTATATATATATACAGTGCAATATTACTTAGCCGTAATAAAGAATGACATTTGCAGTGATGTGGATGGAGCTAGAGTGTATTATGCTAAGCAAAATAAGTCAGAAAGATAAATACCATATGATTTCACTCATACGTGGAATTTAAGAAACAAAACAGATGAACTAGGGGAAGGGAAGGAAAAATAAGATAAAAACAGAAAGGGAGGCAAACCATAAGAGACTCTTAAATGTAGAAGACAAACTGGGGGTTGATGGAAGGGAGGTGAATGGGAGGATGGGCTAAATGGGTGATGGATACTAAGGAGGGCACTTGTGATGAGCAGTGAGTGTTGTATGTAATTGATGAATCGCTAAATTCTACTCCTGAAACCAATACTACTCTATATGTGAATTTACTCGAATTTCAATAAAACTTGGAAGAAAAAAGAAGAATAGCACAAAGAATACCGATATGCCTTTCATCCAGATCGTCTGCTTATAACATTTTACCCCAGCTGTTCACTCTCTCTTTCACTTTCCCTCTCAATATATTTTTTTTCCTGAAACATTTAGAGATAAGTTACTAAATATAAATACTAAATACTCCTGAATATTTTAATATTTCTCAATATTATTTGATAGCTCCTAGGTGGCTCAATCAGTTAAGCGTCCAACTCTGGCTTAGGTCATGATCTCACAGTTCATGGGTTCAAGCCCTGCTTTGGGCCGTGTGCTGACAGCTCAGAGTGTGGAGCCTGCTTTGCATTCTGTGTCTCCCTCTCTCTCTGCTCCTCCCCTGCTTGCACTCTGTCTCTCTCTATCTTCTCAAAAATAAATAAATTTTTAAAAAATTAAAAAAAAAGAATAGGGGTATTTGCTTTCATAACCATAGCAAAGTCTTCAGCTTTAGTAAATTTAACGTTGACGTGATACTTTTATACGATCTGCCATCCATATTCAAATTCTATCTATTGACCAGTAATGTTTTATAGCATTGTTTTGTCTCCTCTAGTAGGGGATTCAGCATAGATCAGGTATTACATATGCTTGTCATGTGTCTTTAGTCTCCTTTAATCCAGAACATTTCCACAACCTTTCTTTTCTCTTCTCTGATGGTGACAATTTTAAAATACAGTCTCCCTCTTAAAAAAAAAAAAAAAAAATGGGGCGCCTGGGTGGCGCAGTCGGTTAAGCGTCCGACTTCAGCCAGGTCACGATCTCGCGGTCCGTGAGTTCGAGCCCCGCGTCAGGCTCTGGGCTGATGGCTCAGAGCCTGGAGCCTGTTTCTGATTCTGTGTCTCCCTCTCTCTCTGCCCCTCCCCCATTCATGCTCTGTCTCTCTCTGTCCCAAAAATAAATAAACGTTGAAAAAAAAAATTAAAAAAAAAAAAAATTTCTCATTCTTCAGTTGCTTTACTTTTTAAGTGGTTATTTTATATTCATCAACTGAAGATTCTGTTCCTACCACTGAGAACCCAGAAGCCATCCCTGCAGGTAAAAAGATTGTATACACATGGTGTCTGACTTGCCACGAGTGATAATAGAGTGTTAATTCTATGTCACTCCTCTCCTGCCCTATTTCTTCCCCTCATTTTTCTTTTTTTTTTTTAATGTTTTAATGTTTATTTTTGAGAGAAAGAGATAGAAACAGAGCACAAGTGGTGAAGGTCAGAGAGAGGGAGACAAAAAATCCAAAGCAGGCTCCAGGCTCTGAGCTGTCAGCACAGAGCCTGATGCAGGGCTCAAACTCACGAGCCATGAGATCATGACCTGAACCTAAGTCAGAGGCTCAGCAGACAGAGCCATGCAGGTGCCACCTCCCCCCCCCCCCCCCCGCCCGTCATTTTTCTATTGATCCTTAAACTGTAATATCCCTTCCTGTTATCTGAACTGAAAGGATCATGGACAAGATTATGTCTGTTCCCATCATTCCCACCAGGGGGAGAGGGGAACCAGAAGAGCTGATGGTTATGACAGTCCCATAACAAGGCACAATCAGGTTTTGCTTCTCGTTCTGAATCATCCTTGATTCTTCTCCTGTACTCCCTACCTTTCTAAGCTCCTTCTAGGTTCCTCCTACGAAATGGACGGATTTCCATCATAGTTGCCCTTCCGAGTTTTCAACATGCTACCTTGAATCTTATTTCACTTGAGCCTTCAATCAAATGTATTCAGCAGAATAGGTTATCACCATTTTGCTTATAAGGAAACAGAGGCTCAGACACATTAAGTGATTTTCCCCACAATCAGGTACTTAGAAGGTGATAGCTCGAGGCCAAAATTCAAGGCTTCCCACTGTATTTTGATGCCTCCTTATGGTAATTTTACACTTACCCATCCTGCAATCCCCTGGCTTGGTGACCCAAGTAAGGCAAGCACACTCAGGTTAATCTGCCTTTTCTTTTATGGAAGATGGCAGAGGTGTTTTTAGGTGGCATATTTAGGGTATATGGTGTTACCACTCTTTCTTAAAGAGACTTAAAATTTGGCAGAAATTAGAAATACACTTGTTGTAATACGCATTTAGCAGGTTTGAAAGAAACATATAGTCCTGAGAAATTTTCTATAAGTATTCATCAAAATTAGTCTGAGACTTTTCTTTTAATTTTTTTTTTTTTTTTTGAAAAGAAACAGAGCGCTCATACATGCACGCGTGTCCAAGCAGAGAGAGAGGGAGACTGAGGATCTGAAGCAGGCTCCACGCTGTCAGCTCAGAGCCTAACGCAGGGCTCAAACTCCTGAATGGCAATATCATGAGGTTGGTGACCTGAGCCGAAGTCGGACGCTTAACCAACTGAGTCACCCAGGTGCCCCAGTGAATCTGAGATCTTAAGAATAATAGCATTTACTGACTTAAACTGGGGTCCATGGATCCTCCACAAAGGAGTTCATGTTTAGAATTCTGAATTTCTCTAATTGAAAATTGGCATGCCCTTAAATTATGAATGAAGCAGACCTTATGTATTAGCATACCTTCGCATTAGCAGACCTATGACTATCACCAGTAGAAATCACAGCTGTTTCCGTAGCACAGTGAAATTATTTCAGATATGTCAAAATACAATTTGCTTTACTGCTTTAAACTTATGGCGGTTACTAGGCTACCCCCTAAATTTTGTGTTAAGTGCTTTAATATATAGTTATATCTGTCATTGTCATATATTTACTATGTAAAAATAAAGGAGACCCTGGGTGGCTCAGTCGGTTGAGTGTCTGACTCTTGATTTTGGCTCAGGTTATGATCTCATGGTCATGAGATTGAGCCCAGTGTCGGGTTTTGAGCTGAATGTAGAGCCGGCTTAAGATTCTGTCTCCATCTCTCTCTCTCTCTATCTCTCTCTTTCCCTTTGCCCCTCTCCCCTGCTCTCTCTCTAAAATAAAAAAAAAAATAATAAACAATTTTAAAAAATTATAACAACAAAAAAAGAATAATAGATTTAAATGAAAAGCTCATATTGCACAAAAACTAATTTGCAAATACACACAATCACAAAAAATATCACATAAGACAGAGGGAAGGAATCTATTAATAGTATAAACAGGCTCATTAATGAAAATTTAGAAATACACAAAAGTTGAAAATGGAGAGACACTAACCACCTAACAAATGTGGAAACTAAGAGAGATTGAATCATGTATGTAGCTCTACTGGTTATTAGTAACAAACTTGGAATTAGACTTTGTATCTCTTGGCTGGTAGTCTAATGCACTTGCCCACATCTTACGAGTGTTTTATATGTAAATTCAAACATTCTCTAATTTTTTTTTCATATAGAACCACAAGTATGCACTGATCTAAATTACACAGAGCCAAGACAGACTTTTAGAAAAATCAAATATTAAATTGAGCAAATACTTTTTTTTAAGTTTATTTATTTAATTTTTTTTTAATCTTTATTTTTGAGAGAGAGAGAGAGAGAGAGCAAGAGCATGAGCAGGGGAGGGGCAGAGAGAGAGAGAGAGAGATGGAGAATCCAAAGCAGACTCCAGGCTATGAGCTGTCAGCACAGAGCCCGACACGGGGCTGGAACTCATGGACAGTGAGATCATGACCTGAGCCGAAGTTGGAGGCCTACCTGACTGAGCCGCTTAGGTGGCCCCAGTTTATTTATTTATTTTGAGAGAGAAAGAGCACAAGCCAGGTAGGGGCAGAGAGAGAGGGAGAGAGAGAATCCCAAACAGGTTCCACACTGTCAGTGCAGAGCCTGACATGGGGTTCAAACTCATGAACTGTGAGACCATGACCTGAACTGAAATCAAGAGTCGGATGCTCAACCGACTGAGCCACCCAAGTGCCCCAAGCAAATACTTTTTTAAAGAAAGAAAATTTATCTCATGTGGCCTCTGCCAAGGAAAATGCCTGTGAGATACCTTTAGTCTCAGGTCAGTAGGAGAGAGTAAGATGTCCCAGAGTTGTCTTGTTTCTCCAAGGAGTTCCTTGAATTGGGCATTCAGCTGAGTCTTGGGCTATGTGTGATAATGGCATCCATTTCCAGTTAATGTTTGTATATGCTGCAAGGTAAGAGTTGAGGTTCATTTTGTGTGTGTGTATGGATGTCCCATTGTTCCAGCACCATTTGGTTGGTGAAATGACTAATAAGATATGAGATTAACTCTGGAGAAACAACACATCAAGACTAAACATAGATGGCACATATAATGCATAGGCCCCTTCCTCTTTAAGTAGAATGCCCTAGGAAATAGAATTAATATTTTAAAAGTTCACCCAGAGAAAATGAGAAACTTGGTTTCTCTCAAATCTAGGAAGATGAAAAGTAAGCACCCATATTGTTCTACTTCATAAATGCTTTCATTAGGAATTTTCTTAAATAGTAAGTAGGAGTTAAAGAGAATAATATTGCAAGAACCATAAGTGAGGCAGTTGTTAGAATACATGAAAATCCTAGCCATAAGAATGCAAAGCATAAAATCTGCAATTCCATAAATGAACTGGCCACAAATGCCCCCGTTCCAAAATGCTTTGCCAGCTTATGAGTTAAATTGTTCAAAAACTGTCCACTTGGTGGCACCATGGTGCTGCTGCAAGAAATAAGCCTTGATTTGGGTAAAGGTTCAGTTAGTGACTGACTTCTTAATGTAGGGTTTCATGATTCTTAAACACTTGGTCATACCACAATACGTGCCAACAACAGACAATTGCCCTAGTCATTTGCACAAGAGAAGAAAAAGAAAAAAAGCATTGTAGGTTGTTCAAGCAAAGACAGAATGGGCAGGATTTAAGAGGACTTGTAGGGCAGGTTGAACTAGTGGATGGATGAAAGCCAACACAACCTGTCTTTTATCTACATTCCTAGACAGAAATGCCTCTGCTGGTTTTTTCTCTTCCTCTTTTGACTTGATTCTGAGCAGAAAAAAAAAAATGACACTTAACAAATCAGCCTAAATGAAAGCCCCATCATAAATATGTATTGAGCCCCTGCTGCGCCATCATTATTTGGCACCATAAGTTACAAAGTAGAAGCCTAAACATACTTCTTACCCTTGATGTCCTTGAGGCCTCCTGGAGAAGACAAGATATATGCATGAAACAGTAATTGCTGAATTGTGTGCTGAAGAGAGAGCCAACTGGAAGCCATAATTGTGAAAGCCTTCGTGGAGCAGGTGGGACTCTAGCTGGTCTTAAAGAATGGCTTCATTGTGGCAAACAGCCTGTTGCTACACAGATGGGTAGAAGTCCAGTGCAGGAGGGAGCAGGGTTCCTGTGGGCAGTCTTACTAGTGGCTGGCTGGGGAAGAGGGAGGTCAGAGCCTCCTGCTCTGCAGCAGTCAGTTAGAGAAGCAGCCATCCCAGCTGGATTTCCCTGCCTCTCCACCCAGTTGATCTATTACTGAATGGATCCATTGATTCTTTGATCTGTTTTTGAGATTAAGTAGACTTTTTTCTTCCAGATGTTGGGATAAACACTATTAATTTACTTAATATATATTTTATATATTTGAGCTAGAAATCCAAACACCAAATTATGTGGGATGTCTATGAAATAATTTTGTAAGTAATGTTTACCTAGAGAATAAAGTCCATACTCTTTAGAAGAGTGTTGATGATGTTTAACAGTTTGACCTCAGTCTATGCTGAGATGTGTAGTGGTGAAACGATATGAAGCTGGGGGTATACTTTCACATATTTCAGCAAAGAAAAGCTATACATATTGCAGTGTTGTGTAATTTGGGTCATTGTTGATTCTGGAAGATGCATAGCTAGGGATTTATTGTACTATTCTATTTTGGGTATGTTTGAGAAGTTTTATATAATACCTTTTTCTTAAAAATTAGTTGATACTTTGAAAAGAGAATTCTCAGAATGGGCAAAACTGAGCGTGAAGTTAAAGGAAGTAGAGCCAGGTGAGGGTGTAGATAATGAGAAAATGGAGAAGTTTGCACTAAGACCAATTTATTCTACCCAAAGCGTGATGTAAATAATGTCTCTCTTCCCAGGGAGATTTCCCAGTTTAAAAAGAATGTTTAGGAAATGGAATGCTGCTTCTTGCTTCAACCCACTTATCCAGATGTGACAAGCAGGTGTTAAAGAGACAGTCAAATGCGGACTATCAGAGACTGTGCATTGGGAAGATAATAGCACCTGTTAAGCAAGGAATGTGTATACGCTTAACTATTAAAGTATTTTTATACAGATTCTCTTAAACATGTATAAAAGCTATTGCATGTCTGTTCTCTAGAATTCCTCCTGCATTCTCTCACCTGCAGGCTAAAGAGAGGCTAGCAAATCAAGACATACTGCAAAAAAAAAAAAAGATTTTTAAATGAGCCATTGTGTTAGAGCATACAGAGCACAGGACTGAAAGGTAAGAAAACTGAGCTTAGAAGTCTGATTCTCCCACTTTTGAATTAAGGCACTGAGGACAAGTCACTTAACTTTTCAAAAATTCAGGTTATGCCTCTACACAATAGAGGTGCTAAGAACTTTACAAGTCGGCTGTAAGGAATAGACAGTATAATGAAGTGATTTTTGAAGAGTCTACTTGTAGCCATAATTTGCAAATACTCTCTCCTCCAACTTCCTGTGTATGCACCCCACATGGCCTCAAGTCCACAGTAGACACGGATAAATACACGAGATTACAAATTATAGGTTCAGTAGAGACCCAACCGGGTTTAAGATGGAAACCATCTGGGAATGATAGGAAAGGCAGAAAAACCTGGTTAGCCACCCCCAGGTGGAAGACAAGATATAAGAGCAAACCAAAAGGCTGGAGAGGGAAGAAGAAAAGTGTGGGAAGCAGCCTTCAAGAGGTGAGTGGTACAAGGAAAATCACTTCTCACTCCCAGTGTTTCTTTCCCTGTGGAGGGAGTTTTTCTAAAGTGACGCTCCTGGCCTTTTCTTGCCTTCACACTTAACTCCCCCACCACAGAGGTGGAGGAATGTATTGGGTTGATGAATTTGGAATCAGACACAGGACGAACAGAAGCTAGTCCTTTCCCTATCATTTCCTTTCTGGCATCTGCCTGCCTGCCAAGAGCGTGAAGTCTCATCTGCTTCATTATTGATAGCGCTGCTGTATGTTCAGCGTGGTACATGGCAAAACGGACTTTCTCACACTGAAATCTGGCATTAGATGGAATTACCCACATATTCCATAGATTCTAGAAAATTGCTGACCTACCCCACATGGGGCAAATCCCCATTGACAGCTAAGGTTACTGGATGGCTCCCCAATCTGCCTTGAGATATATTTATATAATGGTGATGTTATAAATGGTGTTGGTTTGTTGTAATTTTCAGCTTATAGACAAAGCACAGGTGATGTATCTAGTTAATAGAATAGAATGTAAGTGTTTTAAATCTTGATGGTGTAAAAGTAACGCTATTGTTAACCAATAGTAGGTTGTAGAGGACACAGATGGTGTTATGTATTGAATGTTTGCATCACCCCCTCACCCCCCGCTGTTCATATATTGAAATTCTAACTCCCAATGTGATGTTATTATGATGAGGTAGGCCTTTGGGAAGTAATTAGGTCATGAGGGTGAATGGATTAGTGCCCTTATAAAAGGGTCCCTAGAACCTCCTCTCTCTGTTCCCTGCCTTGTAAAGACACAATGGGAAGATGATGGTCTGAAAACCAGCAGTGGGTTCTCACCAGACACCAGATATGCTGACACTTTGATCTTGGACTTTGCAACATCCAGAACTGGGAGAAATAAATTTCTGTTGATTACGCCACCCCAGACTGTGGTACTTTGTGATAGCAGTGTGAACTAACAGAAACAGAGTGATCTTTTAAAAACATCAATCAGTTGCATTCCTCTGCTTAAAACTTCCATGGCTTCCCACTTCACCTGGAATAAAATCCAGGCTTTTTGCTGTGGTCTCCTAGACCCTACTGGATCTGCCTCTGCTGCTCTCCTGTCTCATCTAGTGCATACTTACCCTGACTCAACAGTACTCTATGGAGTCCTGGCTCTACAACAGCTCCTAGAAGTGAAAATGTTTCCACTGCTATTCTACCTGCCTAGAACTTCCACCCTAGACCTTCACATGATTACCTTCGGTTCCTCTAAGGCTCAACTTAAATATCACGTGGTTAGAGAGCTTTTACCTAATCACCTAAGTAATTTCTGAGTGCAGCATCCTGCTTTGTTACCCAACATCCCTAATAAGTATTACTTGAGATGGTTATATACCTATTTGATTGGGCTTTTTCCCCAGTTTTATTGAGATATAAATGACATTACATTGTGTAAGTTTAAGTTTAAGGCATACAGTGTGTTTATTTGATACACTTACATGTTGTGAAATGATTACCAAGGTAAGATTAATTAAAATGTCCATTACCTGATAATAATTATCATTTCTTTTTTGTGGTAAGAACATTTCAGATCTATTTCAGATCTATTCTTCTAGCAACTTTCAAATGTATAATACAACGTTGTTAACTAAAATCATCATTCTGGGGGCGCCTGGGTGGCTCAGTCGGTTAAGTATCCAACTTCGGCTCAGGTCACGATCTCGCGGTTCATGAGTTCAAGCCCCGCATCGGGTTCTATGCTGACAGCTCAGAGCCTGGAGCCTGCTTTGGATTCTGTCTCCCTTTCTCTCTGCCCCTTCCCCACTCACACTCTGTCTGCCTGTCTCTGTCTCTCATAAAAAAATTTTTTTAATCAAAAAATCAAATCAAATCAAATCACCATTCAGTGCATTAGTTCCCAGAACGCATTCATCTTGTAACTGGAAGTCTGTATCCTTTGACCAACATCACCCCCTTTCCCCCTGAACCCCCTAATCCTGTATCCATCATTACTCTCTGTTTCTATGAATTTGGCTTTTTTAGATTCCACATATAAGTGATAGTATACATCATTTGTGTTTCTCTGTATGACTTTTCTCACTTAGCATAAGGCCCTCAAGGTCTGTCCATGTTGCTGCAAATGGCAGGACTTCCTTCTTCCTCGTGGCTGAATAATATTCCATAGTGTGTGCATGTGTACACACATATACGTATGTGTATGTATAATTATCTATCTTGTTTTCTATGTCCAGTACTTAGCACAGTGCCTACCTTACTTAATAAGCATTTGTTGAGTGACAAGAGGAGTGAAAGATTATTGAGTCACACTTTGTCTAAATCACAAACGGAAATTGACAGAGTCCAAATCGACTCTTGCAGTTCTCTAAAGGGACAAGGGAACAGCACATTCAAGATAGCGGGAGTGCTGGAGTTCTTGGTACCTATAGCCTACACAGTGCCTGTCCCTCCCAATTAAGGCGGTATTAGCACTTCCATTAATATTTACTTTTATTTTATCCCTTTCTATTTTTTGTGTAGTATACATTTACATAATCTAGTACTGCAGTAGTACATGTAGATAAATTTTATATAAATAAATGTGAGTATAAAAGAGATGTAAGTCCCAAAGTATTTTGATTACTGAGTTTATATGGTCAACAAACGCATGGAGACCTCTACCAGAGAGGATAAAAAAGACACCCGTGGGAGCTAAGGCTGGAAAAGCAGGCAAGTATTAGGCAAATATTAGGCTGTGTTATTTAGGCCATGAGAAACTAGTAAAAATTGGGATTTTCGCTCTTTCCTGAGAGAATGCCTACTCTTAATTATCTAAGTGATATTTTAAATTCACTTTTAAAAAATTAAAAGAAAGTTTTTAAAGATATTATAAAAATATCTGTCCTTGCCATCCAAATGTGACAAGCACTAACATTTTGCCATATTTGTAAGTCCTTTTTCTTTAAAAAAAATGTTTTTTAATACTTATTTATATTTGAGAGAGAGAGAGAAGACAGAGAGGGAGGGGTAGGGGAGGGGCAGAGAGAGAGGGAGACACAGAATCCAAAGCAGGCTCCAGGCTCTGAGCTGTCAGCACAGAGCCCAACGCAGGGCTCAAACTCACAGACCTCAAGATCATGACCTGAGCCGAAGTTGGATGCTCAATCGACTGAGCCACCCAGGTGCCCCTGTAAGTCCTTTTTTCAAATTATGGAAAAGAAATTGTGACAGATAAATGTGAAGCCTATATCCTCCTCTCTCCAATTTAACTTCCTATCTCCCTCAACAATGTACACACAAACAACATATTGCTTTTTTCCCACTCATCTTTTCAAATCTAGCTTTGCTGATAATTCAACTGAACTGCTTCATAGTGCCCCACTGAAGGAATAAACCCCATTATTTCCACGTTCCTCCACTAATGAACATTTGGATTATTTCAGATTTTTTGCTGTTGCTAGTATGTTTTTGGTAAACACTGTCAGATTTAAGAAGACTCCTTATATTTATAATGTGACAGGACTTTTTTAAATAATAAGTGAATCTTAAACATTATTAAATATTTTTATTATGATTCTCTGCTAAAATGTTTACATAATTTTACTTTTTCAGTTAATGTATTAAATTACTTGGGTAGATTTTCCAGTATTAAATTATGCTTGATTTGTGAGATAAAGCCAACATTGGTTATAATTATAGTTTTAAAATATTGCTATCTGGATTTAATTTGCTAATAATTTGTTTCATAAGTTTGCATTTTGTGTCCATAAATGAGATTTTTTTGTTAATAAGCTTATTGCTTAGTTTTAGCATACAGGTTTATGCAAGGTATATACAAGTTAAATATCTTTCCCTTTTTTTCCTCTTGTCTGAAAAGTTTATCTGCTTCTTGAAATTTTATGCAACTCATCTTTTGTGACCTAAAATATGTTCTTTGGAAGAATAGATTTGAGAAAACTGATACAATTTATTTAGTGATAATTCATTTATGTGGGTTTTCTATTCTGAGTTTGCTTTAATGTTTCTATTTTTCTAGAAAATTGTCCATTTTGTTTGCATTTTTCAGTGGTTAGTGTCTACGAATTTATATATGTATATATTTATAGTATTTGTGGTTATGTGTCTATGTTCCTATTACAATTCATCAATGCCTGTGTTTTATTTATTTATTGCTAAGTTTACTTTTTGTTTATTTTTGAGAGAGAGAGAGAGACAAAGCATGAGCGGGGGAGGGGTGGAGAGAGAAGGAGACACAGTATGAAGCAGGCTCCAGGTTCCAAGCTGTCAGCACAGAGCCTGACGTGGGGCTCAAACCCACCAACTGTGAGATCATGACCTGAGCCGAAGCCGGATGCTTAACCGACTGAGCTACCCAGGTGCCCCTTTTGGTAAGTTTTCTTACAGATATATATTGTGTATTGGCCTTTTCACAAAATAGGTTTTGAGTTTGTTAATTATTACTATCAGTGATTTTTCTTTCCTTGTTTTCTCTATTTCTGCTCTCACTGTTATTAACTTCTTATATATTTTTGTAAGTTTACTGTTTTATATTTACAGTGTCTTGAATTAAATCATGAAATCATTCATTAAAAATATTTTTATTGTTTATAAGTAAATATGATAAAGTAGAAATTTCCTCCTAAATGTCATAGCTGCATAATATACATTTTGAAATGTAGTAGAGTTTTTTTGTTCAGTCTTAAATATTTCATCATATCCTGTGTGGTTTCCTCTTTAACCCATGAATTATTTGGCACTTTTGGGTTTTTTTTTTTTTTTTAACTATTTTTGTTATCACTTTCTAACTTAATTACATTAAAGAACATGGTTTATGTGATAGCACTTCTTTGGAATCTGTTGAAACATTCTGTTATGTAATACATGTTAAGTTTTTATAAATGTTCTATCTGTGCTTGAAAAGAATGTATATGCTTTATATGTTGGGCAAAAGGTATTGTGTGTATGCATGTTTATGTACGATAAACTCTTAATTTTGTAGACCAATATAATTTGTCCTCACTAATTTTTATTTTGTCTGTTTTATCTCTCTGTTCTTGGTCAAGATTTTTTAAATTATTCAACTATGATTGTAGGTTTTTCCATTTCTCTTTGTGGTTTGCTTGGTTATGCTTTTTGTAGTTTGAGGCTAAGTTGTCGAGTTTATACATGCTCATGGTTATTCTGTTTTCTTTGTGGACTGTTCTTTCATCATTGTGTAAGTCTCCTTCAATCCTATTAATGCATTTGACTTAAGTTCTCTTTTGTTTGACTTTAGCATTGCCACAGCAGGTTTTGTTTTGATTATGATCCTAGTGTATTTTATTTTGTGGTTTTATTTTATGGGTGTGTCTATAAGCCGTAAATAGCTAGATTTTATGAAGCTTTTATTCGTATTTTAATAGCTAAGTTTAATCCATTTATACTTATTTTTATTATTGAAACATTTAGAATTATTTATGCCATACTATATGTTTTATGTTTTTCATGCTTTTTCTTGGCTTTTTTCCCACTGTTTCTTTTCTTTAGTTGATTTGCTGAAGTTGTTTTAATAAAAATTTAAAGATTTCATATTTCTTTCCTCATATTAAAATTATAATTCTTTACACACTGAGATTTTTCTTTCTGATTTATAGGCATCACTTAATTAATTTACAAATGTGTTCACCAATAAGATATCATACTTCCTCTCTAGAAAACTATTTTTGTGTCTGAATAATGTCTATATTTTAAATTCAATTTTGAACAATAGTTAGCTGGGGATAAAATTATATTTTGTGTCTGCCAGCAAAATTCCAAAAAATTGGGGCAGAGAAGTTATTCTTTGAAGGGGAATCTAGATAGTATATCACAGGGTCCACCACACCACAATTCTGATTCTGTCTTAACATGATCTGAGGGACATCACAGACTTTGTCCCCATGAAAGCAGCTTGGTTTACATTCTAATTGCTCAAATGTTTAATCTTCCCTTACCATCCCATATAGACTACTTTATGTAAATTATGAAGCTCTGGCAGGTGTCCTAGCCATTTTTTGCTCACCTTTACAGTCTGGAGGATCTACCACCATCCCCATTTTCTTTCACACAATTAGTCTGGTGTAAGTTTCCAATAACATGTGGAACGAATGTTGTCAGATCTTGGTTGCTGTTGTTTGTTGGTTTTAATTTGATCTGAAAGGATATTAGTTTTTATCAGTTCAATCCATGTATATTTCTTCTGATTTGTGCTTGTTAGAACATACTTATGCGGGGCACCTAGGTGTTTCAGTTGGTTGAGTGTCCGACTTCAGCTCAGGTCATGATCTCATGGTTCATGAGTTCGAGCCCTGTATCAGGTTCTGTACTGACAGCTCAGAGCCTGGAGCCTCCTTTGGATTCTGTGTCTCCCTCTCTCTCTGCCCCTCTCCCACTCACACTTTGCCCCCCCCCCCCACCGTCTCTCAAAAATAAGTAAACATTAAAAAATTTTTTAAATTAAAAAAGAACATACTTCTGCTTCTTTATTTTATATTTTCTGTTTATGTATTTTATTCTGATTTCCTGTCTTCTACTTGGTAGATAAAATTTTTTCTGAAGTGAAACTTAGGTATCCTATTTTTATTCTCCTTGTGAGTATTCATCCCTATATTTTTCTATAAATTTCTTAAGGTTATGAATGCTCTATTTTTCCCTGAATAAGACCAGTACTTAAACATCTTCTCTTTCCTCTCCTACCCTACCTTTATCCTGAAGTATAATGATTATACCATCTAGACTTTTAGACTTCATTAAGAGTTGTTAAACACATTTTTTAAATCTGGTGTTAGGGATGTCTGGGTGGCTTAGTTGGTTAAGCGTCAGACTCTTGATTTCAGCTCAGGTCATGATCTCACAGTTCATGAGATCCAGCCCTGCGTGGTGCTCTGTGCTGGCAGCTCAGAGCCTGATTGGGATTCTCTCTCTCTCCCTGTCTCTCTGCCCCTCTCCTGCTCATGCTGTCTCACTCTGTCTCAAAATAAATAAATAAACTTTTTTAAAAATATGGTTTTATAGGTAAGAAGTAGACTACTAAAATATTTAAACACCCTTATTACTCAAGTATTTCTTTTTGATTAAAGTCAATGAATATGGGAAGAATTTTACATCATATATTTGAATTGAAATTTTTTTGAGAGAGAGAGGGTACAAGTGAGTGAGGGGCAGAACGAGAGGGAGAGAGAGAATCCCACATGGGGCAGGAGAGGGAGAGAGAGAGAAAGTGGGGCTCACCCAAAGCAGGGCTCATGCTCACCTGAAACAGGGCTTGAACTCATGAACCATGAGATCATGACCTGAGCTGAAGTCGGACACTCAACCAACTGAAACACCTAGGTGCCCCGCATAAGTATGTTCTAACATACTGAGCTGAAGTCCGATGCTTCACCCACTGAGCCACCCAGGTGCCCCTGAACTTAAATTCAATACAGACTCTTCTTTAATTTACTTGCAAGTCTACAAGAACAGAACTAGGGATCTGAGATATATAAGTAAGAAAAATTTTGTAGAAAGTCTGAGCATGCAGATTAAAAAGGCATACCACAATCCAGACAAAATCAATGAAATTAAACCATTAACTATTTTGGCAAATTTCCTGAACTTTAAGGATAATGAAAAATTTCTGTGACCTTACAGACACTAAATTTTGTTTCCTACAAGGAAGCAAAATTAGGCTCACCTCTAACCTTTCTTGTGTAACCCTAATGCCAGAAGACTATGAATCAAAGATCACAAATTATAAAGGGAAAAGTATGAGACTCAAGAATGTAGTAACCTGATGAATTGTTGACCATTTACTTAAGCCACAGATATATTGTCTCAGATATGTAAGGACTTAAAATATATTCCACCCTAGAGGTGGTAATCAAAATTTAGAATGGGAAATATGAGATATAAACAAATTGGCTGAAAATGTGAAAATCAAACAGAATTTATTATAGCTAATCATGGGAAATATAGTGATAAAATCAGATGCCTACAGTAGAATTAATTCAAAATATAAGATTTGAGTGGTGCCTGGGTGGCTCAGTTAGTTAAGCATCCAACTCTGGATTTTGGTTCAGGACATGATCTCACAGTTCGTCAGCTAGAGCCCTGTTTGAGGATCTGCACTGACAGCATGGAGACTTATTGGGATTCTCTCTCTCTCTCTCTCTCTCTCTCTCTCTCATCATACCCCCCCACTCATACATATGCTCTCTCTCTCTCTTTCTTGCTTTCTCTTTCATAATAAACATTTTAAAAAGAGAAGATGTGAAAAAATTACATGTTAATAAACATAATCTAGATCCCAGATTATAGCAACAAATTGGGAAATATCTAGCTGGATATGGAAGAGAGAGAGAGAGAGTTATGCGTGCGGAACTGGTTCTTCCTTCCCCTGGAATGAAATTTAAGGCCAGTTCCATGTCTTCTCACCACCTTCTGGTAGTAATTAATAGGTAAAATAGTAATCAAAATTTAAACTCTGTTCAAAGATTATTCCCTTTCCTAACTCAGGCCGTTTACAACCAACTCTCTGTGAGAAAAGAATTCTGGCACTGTTATCACTCCTACCCATCTTCTAAGCTAGTTTTTGGACTCAATTATGTTGGAACCTAGAGAAAGAGAAAAGCAAATCAGCAAAAGAAAGAACTAACCCCATGAGTAAATTTAAAGGGGTACCAGTAAATTAAAACAAAGTTGCCTGACGATCACATTCCACAGGTCATAATTGTTCAATATGGTCTCGACATTATACCCTTTGTTTTGGTTCCTGTCACATCTCCAGCATCAAGGACTGCCTGGCACACCATGGGAACTCAGAAAATATTTCTGATGAATCAGTGGATAAATAAGGAAGTATATGATACACAGAAGAGATTCATTAAAACAGAATGGCAAAGGTTTAAAAAAAAAAAGAATGGACCAAGGTTTTCCAACCAAACATAAATTAAAATAAGACAGAAGGAGCAGGACAAATTGTATAAAATAGAATCCAAAAAAATAAAATAAAATAAAATAAAATCCAAGTCAAAAGGAAATAGTTTAAAAGACATTAGTCCATAATAAAAACATATCATTGAGGTTTAAGCACTAAATACAATAGCTTTAAAATATAGAAAGTGTGATTATTCAAAATAAAAGCAAAACCAAAAACATTTACATTCTAGAAGACTTCATAGACCATTTTTAGCCTTTGACAGATCAAGTATACAAAAAATAATGATATAAGGAATTCGAAATTTAGGGGGAAAAGAACCCTATAAAAATACATAGCTCCTTGTGTCTTTTATATGTCTATAAAAAGTGATAGTGTACAAGATTCACTACATTGGCCTACCCAACATCACTCTAAACTTTATTCTCTACAAGAGGTACCTTTTCAGTTGTCTGCAGGCTCTCTCTCGTGCCTAGGGGTGCCCACATGGTTCAGTTCTAACCAAAGACACATCAGCACAAACCTGCTGTGCTGCCTCTTCATCTTCCTCCTTCTTCCTGCTTAGACCCCACACTGAACGCCCAAGACACAGCACCATCTATGCATATCAGCAGAGCAGGAAAAGGGCAAGAGCCCCGTTTCTTCATTTCAGTTGTGGACTTCCCACTGTGGACTTGTTCCAGGACACAGATCGGCCCCTTACTCACACAAGCCCCTTTTTCAGGTTTTCTGGTACTCACTGCTAGGCACGATGCTGGTTTACACAGCCCCAAAACACATTAGTAAATACACCAGCACCGAGCTTGTATGGGCCACATCCTCTAACCACAATTCAACAAAACTAGAAATAGGTAATTAGAGTGTTAAAGTCAGTTATAAAATTTACAGTGATCTTCTCAATAAGTACTGGCAAAGAAGGAAGTAAGAATGCAAATATTATTACTATCTGGACAAAAATAAAATTAAGGTATTAAGAATTCTCAGGATGCCTGGATGGCTCAGTGGGTTAAACCTCCGATTTCAGCTCAGGTCATGATCTCGTGGTCCATGAGTTTGAGCCCTGCATCGAGCTCTGTGCTGACAGCTCAGAACCTGGAGCCTGCTTCAGATTCTGCGTCTCCCTGTCTCTCTGACCCTCCTCTACTCATATTCTGTCTGTCTCCCTCTCAAAATAATAAATACACATTAAAGAAAAATTTTAAAAAAGAATTCTCAAGATATAATAATTTAATTCTACAAATTACAAATTCTACACCCCCACCCCAAATTTCTTATCTACTCTCTCTGCTTTATTTTTTCCCCTAAAATTTATCACTTTCTCATATACTACATAATTTACTATATCTCTTCCACCTCCCACTACTAATATAAACTCCATGAAGTCAGGGATCTTTGTTTTGTTCACTATATCATCCCCAGTTCTTGAAATACTGCCTGACTCACAGACAATATTGAATGTCACAGTAGATATTCAAGAAAATTATGAAATGAATTAATAATTCCACTAAAGGCAAAATGCATCATCTTGATTTTTATTATTAAAATTAAATATGAAAATAACTATTCCAACTCAAGGTGAAAGAGATAAACAACAGTCAACCACCCAATAAATAAAATACCTAAATAAAAGCAGAGATAAAGGTAATAAAGATAAGCAGAAATGAATTTTGAAAAGAAGTTTTACATTAATGAAAAACTTCTTGATGAAAAAATATAATAGACAAACTTTTGGTGAATCTAATCAAGAAAAGTAGAAAATCATAAACAAAACTGGGGGGGGGAAGCTATTATAACAGACATAAAGGAGAGTAATTAATGATAGTAGAGAACTATTTATAATTCCCTGCCTATAATATTTGGTCTTGGAAAATACACAAGTTTCTGTGAAAAAATTTAATAAAATTGACTTAAGAAGGTCAACGAAATCAGAATAGATCAATAATCATCAGTGACCTAGAAGTGGAAGACTGTTAAATCATTACTTTTTTAAAAAAGACTTTCAGAAGGAATTTTTTCAGTCAGTTCTTTCAAATTTTCAAGGAAACATAAATCTGTGTGCTGTAGAAACGATTAAAGAACACAGCAAAACATGAAATTGGTGATGAATTTTATCAAGTGACTTTCACTATCCATTGATGTTCTTTTTTTCCTGAGCCTCTTGATTTGATGGATAGTGTTAATAAAAATCCTAATAGTAAATCACTGCCGCATCGTTGTGGTGGAGAAATCTTTTACTATACTGTTGAATTTAGTTTGTTGGTCCAACAGCACAATAGAATATTAAACAGCCAATTAAAAGGGAGGTTCTGAAAAAATGTTTATGACATGAGAAAATGCTTGTGAAATAACAGTGTTTTCTTTACTCCATTTTATTCCGTCTAGTGAGTTGAAAATTATACATCTTTGTTCTTGCATACAACATTTCTCAACTCTAAATCCCACTTTGTCTGGAATTCCGTTGCCACCTTGGCTTTCAGTGTTTATTACAGCATGGTGTATTGATAACTGGGGGTCTCCAGAGGGTCTATCAAAATGGTCTTTCAGTAGTTTGATAATTTTCAAGAAAAAGGTGATGAAACCATCTTGTTCACATACATTTCCCCAGCTTGAAATATTAGATTAATGATGATTTTCACAGAAATCCCATCACAAAGTAATAACCATTGTGTTTTTAAAAACTATGTATGAACTGAAAGAACCTGCGATTTCATCTCAGTAATACTAATAGCGTGAAGTTCTTCTCGTTATCTTATATTCACCTTATTTGCATATTTGCACATTTCCATTAATTAAAGGACTATATGCAAAGCAGCTGGACAAGTTAGAGCTCTTATCTCTCGCCTGTGCTGAGTAGTTGGTAACAAGCTCATTTACCTCCAGATTAAAGTTCTGACAACTTCTACCTGTGTTATATTTGTGGAAAGTTAACATTTTTTTCCCACATTATTCACATATTTGCATGATTTGCATGTTGTTTACATTTGGTATATTAGCATTTTGCTTTTTATGTTATAGCTCAAATCAACAAAGTGGATGGATGGGTCAAAAGTGTTATATTAAGGAGTAAGCACAGTAATTGACAAGCTGATTTGAAGGTGTATATGGAAATCAAAGGATCTAAAAGAATCGAAACTATCCTTAATAAAGGGTGGGATTTATTTTATGAATCTGAAAAACTATCCTTTATGATTTTGAATGGCTTGTGTGGTGTACGTATTAGTTTGAATAGCCTGAACCTGTCACTTTAGGACTGAAATGTATGCAACATGTCAGAGTTTTTAATGAGACAAAGCAAATAGTACAATGCTAGCACATTTGACCCTTTCCCATTACTTGATCATTTTCTTCACTTGTTCAAACAGAGATTGACAATACTGGGTCTGTTTTTAAAAATCACATTCCAGGGGCGCCTGGGTGGCGCAGTCGGTTAAGCGTCCGACTTCAGCCAGGTCATGATCTCACGGTCCGTGAGTTCGAGCCCCGCGTCAGGCTCTGGGCTGATGGCTCAGAGCCTGGAGCCTGTTTCCGATTCTGTGTCTCCCTCTCTCTCTGCCCCTCCCCCGTTCATGCTCTGTCTCTCTCTGTCCCAAAAATAAATAAACGTTGAAAAAAAAAAAATTAAAAAAAAAAAAATCACATTCCAGGGCACTGGGCTGGCTCAGTCAGTAGAACATGTGACTCAATCTCAGGGCTGTAAGTTTGAGCCCCAAGTGGGGTGTAGAGATTACTTAACCATAGAATCTTAAAAAAATAATAAAATAAAAAATCACATCCAAACATTGGAACTCTGCCTCCTTTTGTTACAGAGTTCCTGATGACTCCCAATTCTTTCTCTAGACCCACAGCTCATGCTAGACCAGCACCAAGAATTTCATACACTATTTTAAGAAAGGTTGTCACAAGTTTTATCAGGTGGGTTGCTACCAGCTGCTCAGTATGGGGAGAGAAAATGTGTCCAGATCCAGCAGATACAATTAATTATCCTGATCATTGCCCTAAACACACTCCCCCTTCATGTTCTTTGTATTGGTTGGCCCTGAGCTGGAGTGTCTGAGCTTCTTGGGGAAGGACCCTTAAACTTGTGTGAGCTGTTCCTGTGGGTTTTAGTCTTCTATTTTCTATCCCAGCAGAGAAGGAGCCAGCAGAAAGGAGAGTGACAATAAACAAGGGAAGAAATAATTGACAGAGCAAGTTTCCTGAGGGTCTGGAAAAGATAGAATTGAGAACACAGGTAGAACAGAAATAGCAACACTTTGTTAAATGGAGAGAAGATAGGAAAGCAGGGAGCAAGTATAGCCTTAACTAAATATGTTGTGTGTAATAGCAACTCAAATACTTATTGAACTCAGTAGTATTAACTCGTGACACAAACTACTAGCTCCTAATGAATAGGAAAAAGTGTCACTAAAACTTTATATCCAGCAATGAGCCATGTGGAAATTTAATATAGATATTTAGAGAAAAACACCGGGCTGGGTTGACCATGTGGTTGACCTAATAGAGTAAATGGTACACTCAGTAGGCACCTGTTCTTTTAATTATAATGATTACCAAATGTACCTTGTTAGTCAACATACCATGACTAACCTGTACCAGCAGCACAAATGCTCTCCCAGCTAACAAAGATGAGCTCTTAAGTGAGAGGCTCTGTGCCAAACACCTAAATACGTTGTAGTTTCAGTTAATTTCTCACAACACCACTGTGAAAGAAAGTGACTCAGAGAAATTAAATACTTCACCAAAGCCATTGGTCTAGAGAGCAGGGCTGAGATTCAAACTCAGATCTGCCTCGCTTGAAATTAATTAATTAATTAATTTTAGTTAGTATTTTTTTAAAGATCAACCTCCAGTTAATCAATTTCATGCTAGAAAATACTGTTCAAGTACCTAACAGAGACAACGTCCTACAGAAAAACAATTCCACTTAACCCAACCCTCTTGTGTAGCTCTATAAAGTGTCGTAGATTTGTGAGTATTTTCAGAAAACTGACAACTTGGGCATGGAGCGTAACTTGGTGCTCAGCTCTAGCCTTCCTGTATTCTGGTGAGAAAGCAATTTTTAAATGCCTCCTGTTTCTCTCCCTCTGAATTTGAGGTCCTCTATTATTTTCTGTTGTCAAAACTCAGACAAACCTTATTATTTTATTAGGTCATTGGATATGATTTATTTGTCTCCTAGGAGGAGTGACTGTAGAAAGTAAGAGTGACAGGACATATCAGGCCCCGAGTGGACTGAGCTCACCCATTAAGTTAGCCTGTCTGCCCTGCTCTTGACAGTTATTAATGCTTCCATCTCCTGCTGCTTGCAATGCCTGCTCTTCTGGAGTGCCGACTCCAGATGTTATTGTTACATTGTGACAGTACTTAGAGCCCAAACATGCCAGGGGTTTCCATGACTTGGGCACAGTCTTGCTGTGACAGCACCCTGCTTGGCCCCCTTCCGATGCTTCGTCCAGGAAGCCCAAAATGACCAGCATGAGCCAATCAGAGCCTCCGAAACAACCAGCATATCCTTGCTCAGGCCAGTTTCAAGTTGAAATTGTCTCTTAGCAAGCAAAACATTGCATGTTGCTAATTCCCCATTAACCTGACATTCCCTCGTTTACCTCCATCAGCCTTCATTGTGTTTTAACTTTGTGTGGCTGCTCAGCTCTACAGCCTTATTCTATGCCCACAATAATAGCTGTTCCTTCTAGAGGCTGGGTGAATACGGGCAATGAGAGATGGGATCTCCTTGTATGCGTCAGGTGTGCTAGGTTATGCTATAGTAACAAATGACCCCAAAGTCTCAGTGGCTTACAGCAATAAAGCTCTATTTCTCATTCATATGATATGTCCACTGTAGGTTGGCCTCAGCTCTGCCCTACGTCTGCTTCACTCCAGGACCCAGGCTAAGAAGCAAACCTCCCTGGAGAACATTAAGACTGTGGCAGAGGCAAATGAAGCATGACAAAACTGAAGCTCATTCTTAAATCTCCTCTCCCCAGTTCATCAACAAAGCAAGTCATAAGGCCACTCCTGATATCAACAGAGAAGGAATGTGAAATCCTCTATCAGGGAGCAGTGCCCCAGGGAAGGACAACAACTATTTTGAACACGAATACAATCTACCATTCTCACTTTGGAGACCTGTCACTGACATCACCAAACTGTCTTAGAAGGAGCACCGTCTGTAGACCTCAAGTCTCAAGATTTCACAAGATTCTGCCAGGGCAGCAGAGACCTGCTCATTTTCTCAGCTGTGCCGCCATATTGAGTTGAGCTCCTCTGACACTGACAGATGGCACTAGTGTCCTAGAGACCCCCTGAGGTGAGTCAAGGTGTTATTCCTGGTCTTTGTAATTCCTAGGCTGTGTGATCCCAATACCTTAAGAGGCAAACCTCACCCCTTGCCCAGCCCCTGGGACAAGGTAAGTAGAAAAGCTTCTCCACCAGAGGCCGCATTTGTGTCAGTGAAGGACGCTATACTCTGAGTCACTTCTTTTTACAGCCTGTCAGAGGCCAAATTCGATCATTTTGAAGGAATACATTATGACCCATCTGTCCATTCACATAAATCACTGACCTTCCTTTTTTTTTTTTTTTTTTTTTTGCCCTAGCAGGAGGGTGTTCAAAACAGTTGTCTCTGTGATAAATCTTTACCAGTTTAGTACTATAAATGTTGTGCTTGATGTTTTATGCTATGATTATTTCTCTATTGAAATGTGTAGGACTTAATAAGATAATGCTTTCCTCAGCAACGTGAGGCACATATGAAATAAAGATGATTTAATGATGTGAATTTTATTAATATACAGAAAATGCCAGTGCAGGAAGTACTTCTTCTAAATATAGTTATTCAAAATCCATTTAAAAATCATTTTAAAAGTATAAATAATATAATAATTTTAAATATACCATATTGGGGCTACACACAGACACAAATTAGATATAGATAAATATATATTATAAATTGTTATATTATAAATAAATATATTAAAAATTATGATTTATTATAAGAAATATATATGGTCTTCATTCCCATTTCTGGTTCACAGACCTCAAAACTCTGAGGTTGGGGGCTAGTGGCCAATGGAGCCAACTACATATTTAGAGGGTTGGAACTTTCAGTCCCACCCCAGACCTCCAAAGAATAAAGAGGGGCTGGAGGTTGAACAGTTGACATGGCCAGTGATTTAATCAGCCATGACTGTAACGAAGCTTCCACAAAAGTCCAAAAGGATGAGGTTTGGAGAGGTTCCAGGTTGGTGAACACATGCAGATTAGGGGACAATGTTGTGCTCTGAGAGAGTATGGAAACCTTGTGCCCTTCCCACATACCTGACCTTATACATCTCTTCTGTCTGGCTATTCCTGAGCTCTATCCTTTTGTAATAAACCAGTGATCTAGTAAGTAGAATGTTTGAGTTCTGTGAGGTGCTCTAGCAAAGTAATTGAACCTGAGGAGGAGGTTCTGGGAACCACTGATTTGTAGCTAGTTGGCCAGAAGCACAGGTGACAACCTGGACTTACAACTACTATGGGGTGAGCAGGGTACAGTCTTGTGGGACTGAACCCTTAACCTGTCGAATCTGATGCTGTCTCCAGGTAGATAGTGCAGAATCGAGTTGAACTGTAGGACACCCTACTAGTGTCTGAGAATTGCTTGTTATTATGTAGGAAGCCCTCCCCAACATATGTACACACATACACATAGAAATTGGGGCCCAGGAACTTAAATATATATGATATAATTTATTATCAAATATTTATTACTCATATAAATTCGGGAAACAAAGAGAACCAACAGAAAAAGCATCTCTCCTGGTGACATATTATAAATAGCCTATAACTGTTGTACCATTGTAGTTGTATTTTTAAATGCATGTTAAAACAACTGATATGTCTTCATTCAAGAAACATTTATTGAGCACCAACCATGAGCCAGCCACTGTTCTAGGCACAGAGGACACAGCAAAGAATAAAACAGGCAATAATCCCAGTCCTCGTGGAACTTAGGTTCCAGTTGAAGGAAAGGACAGGAAGTGAAATATAGTGGTAATCCTCTGTATGCTCTTCCTGACCTACTCTCCAGCCTTCTCCACTGTGGGCTGTGCCTCTCCACAGACCACATCAATGAGCTCCCTGGCCCTCTCGTCTCCAGTTGGATTTGGTCAATGGGAGGGACTTGTGGCTCAAGAGGAGAAAACAGTTCTGAACTGTATTCATCATGGCATGGCTATATCCTTCTCCCAAAAGTGGCCTCCCCAGGCTGCTGTCCTTTCTAGATTTTTCTCTCAATTCTACTGTTTGCTCTTTCACTCCTCCCCTACAGGCCTGGGAGTGGCAATGGCTTCCATCCCTACTGCTAGTATTCCCAGCCCTGTGGTACTTCATGAGCCCTTGCTGTTTTCCCTAAACCTTGCTCACATCTTTGTTAATACTTCTTTTATTACACTGTGCTCTGATCACCCAGTGCAAGGATACTGTGTCCTGTTATAATACTGACCAATACACAAAATAAAGAAATAAGTTATAAAGTAATTTAGATATTGGTAAGTGCCATTGAGAAACACAAAGCAGGGCAAGGGGATAAAGCTACTGGCTCAGGGCAGGTGGGTTCTTTCTAAACAGCATGGTCAGATAAGGCTTCTTCAGTAGAAGTACGTAATGGTACACATTTGCCCATCTCCCAGCAGAACTTTGCTTTCAAAGGAGCTCTAAAATTTAGAACCTGGAATTGAAGAACGTCACTGGTTGCAGCAGAGGCTCAGACCACTCACACACAGCCTGGTCCTCCCCCCTTCCCTCCAGGTGGCAGCCTTAACCTGACTCAGCCTTGGCTTTTGTGGCACTCAATTGGTCCTGAACTCTGAGACACTCAGAACCAAGGGTGATACAAAATATTGTTTCTTAACCAAACTATGGAGAGAGTCCAAATGTCCACTGGCTGATGAATGGATAAAGATGTCAGATATATACATGCATGCATGCATACATACATACATACATATAAATAAATAGATAGATAGATAGATAAATGGAATATTATTAAGCCATCAAAAAGAATGAGATCTTGCCATTTGCAATGACATGGATGGAGGCAAAGTGTATTATGCTAAGTGAAATAAGTCAGTCAGAGAAAGACAAATACAATATAATTTCACTCATAGGTGGAATTTAGGAAACAAAACAGATGAACATATTGGCAGGCAGGGGGAGAAAAGAGAAGGAAACAAACCACAAGACTCTTTTTAAAACTTTTTTTAATGTTTATTCAATTTTGAGAGACAAAGAGAAACAGAGTGCAAGCGGGGATGCGGCAGAGAGAGAGGGAGACACAGAATCCACAGCAGACTCCAGGCTCTGTGCTGTCAGCACGGATCCCAGTGCAGGGCTGGAACTCATGAACCACGAGATCATGTCCTGAGCCAAAGTCACAAGCTTAACTGACTGAGCCACCCAGGCATCCCACAAACCACGCAAGACTCTTAATAGTGAACAAACTGAGGGTTGATGGAAGGAGGTGGTTGGGAGATGGGCTAGATGGGTGTTGGGTATTAAGAAGGGACTTGTGATGAGCACTGGGTATTGTATGTAGGTGATGAATCACCAAATTCTACTCCTGACACCAGTATTGTGCTGTATGTTAACTAACTAAAATTTAAATTAAAAAAAATCCATTCTTAATCGTCTCCAAGTTTATACGACATCACTCCAAAGAGACATGAAACTCTTCACCTCACCCTCAGGAATAGCTTTCATAGAACCACAATTTAACATTCTGTCCTCGTCTCTCACCCACAACTGGAAAAAAATACTTGAGGTGTATTTCTTTTCATCTCTGTTTGTAAAATTGACATTAAGTTTCCTGTCCCTGTTTTTCTCCATGTCTTTTTCACAAAGACCTATAGGATGAATTACCTCAGATCTCAGGACTGGGAAAGCGTTCTTTCTCTGGCTGAACTTACACACTTCCTTTAGTGAACAATGAGAAGTATATACTCCTTCATGTTTTCCTCTTGGCATTGGCCTATAGGGAACCCAGAGCTAAGTGTCATGTTAAATTGCTATGACTTTTCTCAAAGATGTTTTCTTAATGTAATATTCTTTTCTAGTTTCCCTTCTATGGTCTTTGCTTTATATGTTTTATTTTATTATATTTGTGATTTTCTTATAGAAGTCAGTAGGTTATAAAGAAATCTTATAATGCAATCTAATTCTATTTTGATTTTGATTGACTATTTTTCCTGACTATATCTATATCAAAATAATCCATGAATTATGAAAACTTCAGCCAATTAAGAATTTCTGATCTCTGTGCTAACCAAAATAAGCAATTTGACTGATATTTTCTTTCCCACCCAAGAGACTGTGTTGCTTCATTCATGGAAAGAAAAAAAAAATGATACCTCTAGGTAATTTATTATTGTCAGGATCTGTGCTCAGTACTGAGGGCTCAAGGATGAATGTGGTACAGACCCTATCCTCAAGGAATTTACTGTCTAGGAATAAGTTTATTTATTCTTTCAAACTTATCATTCAGAACCAATATTTATTTGTAGTTAAAGCTAATTTGCATAAGAATACATTTTTTAAAGCAAAATTAGCTTTCCCACTTAGTTCTGTTCTCTCAAGCCAACAGGGCTTAAAAGAAATAAAAAGTCTAAACATTCTACAACAGTAGCTTGCCCCCAAACAAACATGAGATTGTTTTTAAAATACTTCTCACAAAAAACACTTATGGAGACCAGCCACAGATTCTGACAAACCACTGGGGGCCGGGGAGCTTTTGCTCTTGATCCACCCTGCTTCCCTTCAACATCAAATCCCCTTCAAACATTTAAAATCAATATGTGCCCTTGAAAGCCTGAAATGTATCCGCCTAATAGGTCAAGCTATCCTTTTATATCAATCATACTTCCTAGCAAGTTTTGTAATTTTCCAAGTTTAATAAATCATTGTTTGCCATTGACTATGCTAAAACTACCCACAAAAATATGTCAAGACTTCCCATTTGCTGATGTGACCAGCCCCAGTGAATCTCCAACTTCTATAACATGCAAGTATTTGACAAATACTTGTTAAGCATCTACAGTGTTTCAGGCTCAATACCACGTGCTGGGATATAAAATGGTAAACAAGACAGATACGTGCACTGCCCTCATGGAGCTGTGGCTAACAGAGAACACAAAGAGTAAACAAATAACTCCAACGTGCGAAGGTCAAGGATTTGTGTCTGTTGCCTTCACTGCCGTATCTCTCAAGCATGTAACAATGCCAAACTCAATGAGTATTTGCTGGATGAATAGTAAGAAGGAGGAAGCACAGAGTCTACGAGAGCATATGCGGGGACCTCAGCTAGTCAGGGAAGCTGAGGAAGGTCAGCCTAAAGAAATGGCATTTCATCTGACACTGAAATGATGAGTTGAAGAGGAGAGGCAAGAGTGACACACGTGGAAGAAAAACTTAGCTCAGAGACCCACACGTAAAAGCACTGGAGTGAGTACAGTATGTACTCACATACCTGTAAACCCAGAATGGCTGACTTGGAAAGAGCATAGAACAGAGTGACAAGAGATGGGATTGAAAAGTTTGATATAAGCGCCAGCTCAGACAATCTCACCAAGCAAGTTAAGAATTTTGCACTTTATCTTACAGGCAATAGGGAAACACTGAAGGGTTTCAAGTGGATGGGGGATGTGATCAGATTTGTATTTTTAATAGATTCTTCTGGGGATAGAGAGAAGTCCTTGTAGCTGATGTGAAAGAGTGATGCCTTTATTCCCATAATCTTCCTATTGCTCTACTCTCTTTATTCCCCTTTTTGCTTGCTCTGTAGTGTTCGGTTTATAAGACATCTTTGTCAAAATCCTATATCCCTTCTGTGATCCCAGCCTTTCCCCTTGGAGAGGGCAGTATCATTGCCTCTTACACAGAGACTTTGTTCCCTCCTCCGTGTGTGTGTGTGTGTGTGTGTGTGTGTGTGTGTGTTTATTCCATGTACCCTTTCATTCATAAACACACCATATCTTGATTTATAATACCATACACGTGTAATTATATGCCAGGATTCTCCTCTCTTCGGTGGTGACTCAATACACTTAATATCCATACAAGCAAATTTAAACTCCTCTGCCTCAGGAAATGCAGAGCCCTGCACAATTCTGAGAATACCCAGAAAATGTTCACCTTCCTCTGGTGTGGCTTATTCTCCCATTCCACTCTGCTGCTCCCTAATCATTTCCAGTGGTCCCATCATCACTTTCATATGATGCCCCAACTGTCTGCAGGTGTACATTGCTCCCAAACACAGACCTCCCTTAAGCCCCTGAAGCACAACCAAAGACTCAAGAACAGGGGAGAACATCAGAGAAGAAAAACAGAACTAAAATTTGGTTATTAGCCCTCACTGTGATCACAAGTGGATGCCCTTGGTTGGTTGGTATTTTCCTCCATAGCCCTCAGCCAACTGCGATGTTGTTGGAACCAATGTCAGTTCAAATGAGAGTCTGGCTCTTGCTTGAACTCCCACACTGTGTCTGGAGCCCAAATGTTCCCTTTCCCTTAACCCCAACCAAAGGGGCTAAACCAGACAGCTCCATAATAATCTGCAAGAGTTGTCAACCTATACAGAATGGTGATAGCTTTTGACATTCCTCTGTGTTTCAACCTTTCCCTTCCAGACTAGCTGCTGGGATTTACTTAACGTGACAGATGAAAAGGCCTGCTAAAATGTTTTCTTCCACGCTAAAAAGCAATCTTCCTTTGAAAGACAGTTCTGCAACATGTCCCTAGAATGCAGACATGCAGCAGATCTTTAAGTAACACTTTGCATTCACTTTATAGATGTACAAATATGTTTAATAGGGGGAAAATTATACATACACCCACGCGGTGTTTCTCCGATTTTGCAAACTAATTACTCCTAACAAGTGAGAAATCCAGGAGGAATTGAGCATATTATCTCAAAGTAGCCTGTGGCAAGCATATTATCTCTTTGGAGTCTTCTTATTTTATCTTCAAAAATTCACATACATTTTTTTGCATGCACTGCATAATATGTCCATTTATTTCAGTACATAACAATAGAATGAAATACACTTAAACGCAACCACAGTGCTGTAAATGGGATCCACAAGTTTCTATCATATGAAATACAGAATTGCATTATTCCAAGATTATTGAAATGACCAGTGCAAGCTATAGACTGGGAGTTCTCGGGGGTCCCCAAGTTATATGCATATCAAGTTCTATGCACATTTGCATTATCATAGGCATCACTAATATCTTGATACTTTTTGAGAACACTATAGTATGTCATTTATACCAAAAGAAAATGTGATATAAACTAATCAAGCTCCACTGTAATACAGCATTTTGACGCTTATCAGGGTTCACTCGCTAAGTAAGTGACTTGATCCTACCCACCAACTTTGATGAGATTATAACTCAACTTCTTGCCTCAGCAAAATTAGAAATGATTGCATATAATTAAACCATGATGTCACTTTCAAAGAGGTGAAACTTTAAATGTTTTCTTCACCCTTGTCTCCTAGAAAAGAGCCTAAAGCAAGGATTAAGATGCCAACATTTTACGTGAGAAGAACAAGCCATGAGCAATCCGGGTGATGGGAAAAGGAAAGTCAGGCAAGGTGCAAAGCAGTGTTTTCAGAGCAGTTTGCTTATCTTAGGATCAAGATGGTAATCTGAAGGGAGGCTTCTTGGATGGATTCACTCAGCACTTGCAAACTCTCTGGAAGAGTGACATGGAGAAACCATGTCTTAGAATAGCCCGTGGGACAGAGAAAAGAGGGAGAACTTATCCATCCTTATTTACCAAAAGCATCTATTTCCCCCATACCCCATCCCCACACTCCATCCTCTGGGCAATTGCTCAGGATAATGGAGTCCCCACTCTATAGTGAGGGGTTTCATCTACATCCAAAAGTGGAGGGGAGAGTGCAGGAAGAGAGCTGAATAAGAACAAGAAGGAAGTAGTCAAGAGCCTCTGAGGAAGTTCACAAGGTTTTGTCCCAAAACAAGCAAGTTAGACACAAAGGACAAAGTTCTATCATATTCAACACTTATCAGAAATCCAACAAAAAAGCTGATCATCCTGACTCAAAGATGAATGAACTTCATGTAAAGTCTACAGTATTATCCCTCTGATTTGAACTCCCCAATCTATAAAATTTTAGAACAGTTTCTAGTTGTTACCCCCAAACTAGTATTTAAATATGTCTTCTTGTATAGTTTTCTAAGCATGTGTGTAATCCTTGCCCCCTCCCATCACATTTGTGGTTGCTCTAAATCGGAGACCAAAATAATAATGGCATAATATTTAATTTTTATTTATTTTTGAGAGAGACAGACAGACAGAACATGAGTGGGGGAGGGGCAGAGAGAGAAGGAGACACAGAGTCCGATGTAAGCTCCAGGCCGTGAGCTGTCTGTCAGCACAGAGCCTGATGTGGGGCTCAAACTCATGAACGGTGAGATCATGACCTGAGCGGAAGTCAGACACTTAACCTACTGAGCCAACCAGTCACCCCAATATAGCATAATATTTAAGAACATTGACACTGGTGAGTTTACTAACCATTACAATTCTGATTCTTAATAAACTCAGTCTGTTACAAGAAATAAATGACATAATGCATAAAAAAACACTTTGTAGGACCACCTGAGTGGTTCAGTTGGCTGAGTGTCCAATTCTTCATTTTGGCTCAGGTCATGATCTCACGATTTGTGAGTTTTAACCCCGTATCGGGTCCTGTGCTGAGTGGGGAGCCTGCTTGAGATTCTCTCTCTGCCTTTCCCCTGCTTGTGCATGTGCTCTCTCTCTCTCTCTCTCTCAAAATAAACGCTAAATCAATTTTTAAAAAAACCACTTTGTAAATTCCTAGCACCTGGAACTTAAACATTTTATACTGCTACTATAATAATTATTATTTTTCATGCCACAAATCAATAAAGTATGGAACATGCTGCTCAGTAAAGTTTTTTTAGTTCCATGACTGATCCATGTATGCTCCGCTTTTTTAAATACTTGTCTATCCAAGGAGGAATAAAATAATTCTGTGTCTTTTTTGATTTATTGGTCAAATGAAGGGACGAGACTAAATGATATAATGATATCAAAACTCCATAAGTTTACTTGTTATATATTAAAGTTCTTTGTTGTTGTTGAAATATCTAGTTGCGATAGCTTCTAGTTACTAGCCAGTGTAAGTACAACATGTACTATTATGGAGAAATGAAAATCAGCACTGGGTGTATCAGCTATGATTCATAATGATGACACAGGTGATGCTCCACTTAGATATCTAACTGCTGTACCAAAACTGAATACATACAAAACTAAACACATCACCTCTCGCCATAAATATTCTTTTTTTTTCTATCACCATGAGTAGTTTGTCCATACACCCGGAGGCTCATGGCAAAGACAAAGGTGGCATTCCCTTTAACCTCAGCATACCTTGTTACTGGCATCTACAACATATATATTTGAATCCATCCAGTGCATCTCCAGTAGCACCACCGAGCTCCAGTCACCATCATCTCTCTCTTAATAATAGCACAACAGAACCGCCTTACGTGTCTCCCTACAATGATTCTTGAATCCTCTAATCCATTTTCCCCACCCCCAAATATGCCTATTTTAAAACCAAATCTAAAACTAAAAATAGAACTACCCTGCGATCCAGCAATTGCACTAAGACAATTTCCCCAAATGATACAAAAATACAGATTTGAAGGGATACATGTACCCCAGTGGTTATAGCAGCATTATCATAAATAGCCAAACTATGGAGAGATCCTAAATGTCCATTGACTGATGAATAAAGAATATTACTCAGCCATCAAAAAGAATGAAATCTTGCCATTGGCAATGATGTGGATGAAGCTAGAATGTATTATGCTAAGTGAAATAAGTCAATCAAAAAAAGACATAGCATATGATTTCACTCATATCTGGAATTTAAGAAACCAAACAGATGAACATATTGGAAGAGGGGGCAAGAGAAGAGAGGGAAACAAACCACAAGAGACTCTTAATGATAGAGAACAAACTGTGGGTTGATGGAGGGAGGTGGATGGGAGATGGGCTTAGATGGTTGATGGGTACTAAGAAGGACACTTGTTTTGTTGAGTACTGGGTATTGTATGTTAGTAATGAATCACTGAAAAAAAATTTTAAAAATAAAACCAAATCTATCTTCCTCACTTCTAAGTATAATCCCTCTGTGTCTTCTGTGGTATATTAGATTATTATAGAAAAATTATTCTCTTGCTCACCTGCCTCCTTTAGAAGATTATACTTCTGTGCCCCAATGATGTAGGGCATGGCCGTGTGACTTACTTAGGCCAGTAAGAGGTTAGTTCATGTGACACGAGCAGAATCTGTCCCTGTTGTTGGCTGTCAGCCTTGTTCTTTTGTTGCTATCACCATGAAAAGAGCTTCCTCAGGCAGCTACTGACCCTTGGGCCTACACCACAGAGTGATACAGGTGGAGCACAGCCTCTTTAGCAGACCCTCAGATCTGCAGCCTGAGGTCAAGCCAAGCCAGTCGACTCATGTAAGCAAAAAATAAATGCTTACTGTCTTATGCCCCCCGGATGCAGTGGCTGTTTGTTATGCAGCATCGCTAACTGATACAGCTTCATGTAAAAACCCACTTAAAAATACTTAATATGGCCTAAAAGGCCTATTATGGGTCTCTTCAGCTTCATCTTGTACCATACTCCCCCTTATTCCTCCCCACACTATACTCTGACCCTCTCAATTCTTCAAATAAGCCCTTTCCCAGCATGGAGGCTCTACATACATTGTTCTCTCAGCCTGGATGTTACTTCTCTGACCTCTCAGTCCAGCCAACTTCTTCTCACATTCAATCTATCCTTGTATGTCCCTGCTGCAGAAACACAGCTTTAAACTCTGCCTCACCAAATATCAGGCTGGGAATCATCCTCATACTACATATATCCCACTCACTCTGGGCATTTCTTTCAAAGCACTCACAAGAATTGTGATTTATTAGCTTGGGAAAATACTTAGTATCTCTATACTATATAAATAGTTCTGTCATGTCAAGGATGATGTCAGTCTTGTTCACCTCTGTACCTTCATGACTAACTTGAATAAACAGCTTAATCACTCATATTTCCCTGATTGGAGCACAGTAAAGTAGTATTTACACACTGCTTATGTTATATCAAATGATGTCAATAAACCTACCATATGTCGGAGTCCTTCAACTGCAGGTTGTTTCAATTGAGCAGACAATTTTCTTGTCTTTCTAGAATCCAGTCTATTTCTCATATTGTTGTCACTACAATAGATCCAGGTATGTTACCAGTCTGAAATGATAGCTAACTATCTTTTCCTTGTTTTTTCTCTGGCAATACCATTTGACAAATTCAATTATGATACCCCATTTGTAAACAAAAATAGAGAAATTTTAACATGCCAGAACTTATTCTTTAATGTTAAGAAAATTTTTTTTTAGTTTTATTATTTATTTTAAAGGCTTTGAGCTTAAGAATCTTAGCGTACATCTGGAGAAACACACAAAGGTTTAAAACACTCCGTGTAACATAAAATAGGTCAGCGGCTGATCTGTACAGCAGGTAAACTAGTCTTGATAATTGAGGTCAATTTATCCCGAATTGGGGGATGTGAATTGAGGTCCTCCTGATGAATCAATCTCATTTTTTTTTCAATATATGAAGTTTATTGTCAAATTGGTTTCCATACAACACCCAGTGCTCATCCCAAAAGGTGCCCTCCTCAATACCCATCACCCACCCTCCCCTCCCTCCCACCCCCCATCAACCCTCAGTTTGTTCTCAGTTTTTAAGAGTCTCTTATGCTTTGGCTCTCTTCCACTCTAACCTCTTTTTTTTTCCTTCCCCTCCCCCATGGGTTTCTGTTAAGTTTCTCAGGATCCACATAAGAGTGAAAACATATGGTATCTGTCTTTCTCTGTATGGCTTATTTCACTTAGCATCACACTCTCCAGTTCCACCCATGTTGCTACAAAGGGCCATATTTCATTCTTTCTCATTGCCACATAGTACTCCATTGTGTATATAAACCACAATTTCTTTATCCATTCATCAGTTGATGGACATTTAGGCTCTTTCCATAATTTGGCTATTGTTGAGAGTGCTGCCATAAACATTGGGGTACAAGTGCCCCTGTGCATCAGTACTCCTGTATCCCTTGGGTAAATTCCTAGCAGTGCTATTGCTGGGTCATAGGGTAGGTCTATTTTTAATTTTCTGAGGAACCTCCACACTGTTTTCCAGAGTGGCTGCACCAATTTGCATTCCCACCAACAGTGCAAGAGGGTTCCCGTTTCTCCACATCCTCGCCAGCATCTATAGTCTCCCGATTTGTTCATTTTGGCCACTCTGACTGGCGTGAGGTGGTATCTGAGTGTGGTTTTGATTTGTATTTCCCTGATGAGGAGCGACGTTGAGCATCTTTTCATGTGCCTGTTGGCCATCCGGATGTCTTCTTTAGAGAAGTGTCTATTCATGTTTTCTGCCCATTTCTTCACTGGGTTATTTGTTTTTCGGGTGTGGAGTTTGGTGAGCTCTTTATAGATTTTGGATACTAGCCCTTTGTCCGATATGTCATTTGCAAATATCTTTTCCCATTCCGTTGGTTGCCTTTTAGTTTTGTTGGTTGTTTCCTTTGCTGTGCAGAAGCTTTTTATCTTCATAAGGTCCCAGTAGTTCATTTTTGCTTTTAATTCCCTTGCCTTTGGGGATGTGTCAAGTAAGAAATTGCTACAGCTGAGGTCAGAGAGGTCGTTTCCTGCTTTCTCCTTTAGGGTTTTGATGGTTTCCTGTCTCACATTCAGGTCCTTTATCCATTTTTGAGTTTATTTTTGTGAATGGTGTGAGAAAGTGGTCTAGTTTTAATCTTTTGCATGTTGCTGTCCAGTTCTCCCAGCACCATTTGTTAAAGAGACTGTCTTTTTTCCATTGGATATTCTTTCCTGCTTTGTCAAAGGTTAGTTGGTCATACGTTTGCGGGTCTAGTTCTGGGGTTTCTATTCCATTCCATTGGTCTATGTGTCTGTTTTTGTGCCAATACCATGCTGTCTTGATGATGACAGCTTTGTAGTAGAGGCTAAAGTCTGGGATTGTGATGCCTCCTGCTTTGGTCTTCTTCAAAATTACTTTGGCTATTTGGGGCCTTTTGTGGTTCCATATTAATTTTAGGATTGCTTGTTCTAGTTTTGAGAAGAATGCTGGTGCAATTTTGATTGGGATTGCATTGAATGTGTAGATAGCTTTGGGTAGTATTGACATTTTAACAATATTTATTCTTCCAATCCATGAGCACAGAATGTTTTTCCATTTCTTTATATCTTCTTCAATTTCCTTCATAAGCTTTCTATAGTTTTCAGCATACAGACTGTTAAGAAAATTTTTAAATCAGGGGCACCTGGGTGGTTCAGTCAGTTAAGCATCTGACTTCTGCTCAGGTCATGATCTCATGGTCCCTGCTTTAGAGCCCCGAGTCAGGCTCTGTGCTGACAGCTCAGGGCCTAGAGCCTGCTTTGGATTCTGTGTCTCCCTCTCTCTCTGCTGCCCCCACTCTGTCTCAAAAATAAATAAACATTGAAAGAAAAAAATTTTAAATCAAAATCTTGCCAAGGGAGAAGGGTGAAAGGAAAATATCTTGAGTCCAGAATCGTGATAAAAGAGGAAGGGACATACCAGGTAACCGTGGGGAAAAAACAAACAAACAAAAAAAAACCCTGCTATCCCATATGTGCAAGAAATTGTAATTGGCAAGAAAAGAAAAAGAGACAGAAGAGGGATGGCGAAGGAAATCAGAAGGAAGAAGGGAGGGAGGAAGAGAAGAGAAGAGAAGGAAGAAAAAAAGATTTTCTGTATCAGCAGCCCCAGTGCTTTCAGCTGAATTGGAACATAAGCTCCTGTCTATAAAATAGTATCTTTCATCAGACTTCAAAAATAGCTGTGAAGGGGTTAACAGTCCAAAGGCTGGAAGTCAGCCTGGTCCACTCTCTGCTAAAGCAGCTGTGTAAGCAACAGACTCTGTAACCTTCAGAGCAGCTGTTAGGAGCAGCAGAGAATGAGGGTCAGCCCATATGGGAAGAATAGGTCAAATCAGCATTTTTACACAGGAATAACTCAAGGTAAACCTTCTTACCGAGTTTTTTGATAGGGCCTTCTTTAGTATCTGAAATCTGTCCTTCCATCACTATGAACCATTAGCAAGCAAGACTAGGAAGGCCAGATTTTATCAGGCTTCTCTTCAAGAACAACCCACATAGATAGGCCCCAAAGCTCCTGGTTTTCTATACCTGGGGACAAAGCAATTTGATGATAAACTGAGCTGAACCTTACAGGTTATTTGCATGTTATGGCTAGATTCTCTTAAGTAACATGTGTAAGGTACTTAACATTACACCCATGTAGTGAACGTTTATGGTCTGATATGCCCCCAAATAAGACCTGTGCTTGTGATGTGTTATTGCCTCAACTTAGCTGTAGGATTAAAAGGAAAATTGCCATTTTCTTGTAGATCCCACCTAGTCACCACCACTGATTCGCCCAGAGATACTTACTCAACAGAAACTAGATTAATTGGAATATCCCACATTCCAGACAGTTTATTGGCCTGGGATAGGGTACAGGTATCCTTTGTTTTTCAAAAGTTCACCTTATGCCACTTCGCTTTTAGGAAAGACCTACATTAGTACTTGATTTCACCAACCAAAAGAACTCTGAAGATTTTCATGCTTTTTTTTTTTTGAGCATTTTATTTTTATCTTTTTATTTATTTTTTTAATTTTCATCCAAGTTAGTTACCATATAGTACAATAATGATTTCAGGAGTAGAATCAGTGACCCATCCCCTACATATAACACCCAGTGCTCATCCCAACAAGTGTCCTCCTTAATGCCGAAGATTTTTGCTGTTAAGAAAAAAGAAGAGTGAAAATAGCATTCAACCTTTATTTTGCAGCGCGCTGTCCTAGAGGCAGTGCAGACCCTGAGCAATGAGTGGCATCCCCAAACTCCTTCCCTGGGAACTACACTCAGCATCTCCACATCAAGCCACCATAGCTTGCTTTTTTTTTTTTGTTTTTTGGTTTTTTTTTTGTTTTTTTTTTGTTTTTTTTTTTGAGAGAGAGAGAGAGCACATTAGCAGGAGGAGGGGCAAAGGGAGAGAGAGTATCTTAGGCAGGCCTCACACTGAGCCTGACACGGGGCTCAGTCCCATGACACTGGGATCAAGAGTTGGATGCTCAACAGACTGAGCCACCCAGGTGCCCAAGCCACCATAGCTTTAAACTGTCCGTGAGCATCTGTGCTGTATCTCGATTTATTTTCTTCATCTGTTAGCAAGACATGCGCTAAGGTATCAGAAAAGCCTACAAGAGATCATTTTTTTGAGCCTTGGAACACTCAAAAGTTCTTTCCACATACATCGATGTTAATTGCTTCTTCACTTTATACCATTTTAGGTTTCATAGGAACGCTCTACTTTCGGATAGTGGGGGACACCTGTACCTAACTTCTGTTGAGGTAATTTAAACTTTTCCTTAGGCTACAGTTTTGTTTGTTTGTTTATTGGGACTAGAGAGAGAGTTTGGGTCCCTCCTCAGTGGTACAGTTGGGGAGGAATGAGGGGAAAAGCTGCTGGCATCTGTTTCCTGCTGGGTAGCAAAAGTCAGTGTGAGAGAATAAAAGCAACATGCAGAGAAAAACAGAGAAGATAGACCAACCTCGTGTCTGTCAAGCCATGTTCCTTCCAGTTACCTCTAAAGCCAGCTGCGGTCCTGCTTTATTTCACTTGCAACCCAAAGTCCTGACTAATATACACGGACATCTAGTAACAATTCAGTAAGCGATGAATAGTACTGAGCCAACTTTGGCTCAGGTCATGATCCCACAGTTCATGGGTTCGAGCCCTGCATCGGGCTCTGTGCTAACAGCATGGAGCCTGGAACCTGCTTCAGATTCTGTGTCTCCCTCTCTCTCCAATCCTCTCCTGCTCCCACTCTGTCTCTGTCTCTGTCTCTGTCTCTCTCAAAAATAAATATTTTTTAAAAAGTGTGAAAGAGGTAGGGTGCCTGGGTGGCTGAGTCATTAGGCATTCAACTCTTGATTTCAGCTCAGATCGAGCCCCACTTCAGGGTTGTGAGCTGACAGTATGGAGCCTGTTTCAGATCCTCTGTCTCCCTCTCTCTCTGCCCCTTCCCTGCTTGCACTCTGTCTCTCTCTCTTTCTCTCAAAAATAAACATTTTTTAAAAAAAAGGTGTGAATAGCCAAAGTATGGAAAGAGCCCAAATGTCCATCAGCAGATGAATGGATAAAGAAGATGTGGTACACACACACACACACACACACACACACACACACACACACACACACAATGGAGTATAGCTCGGCAATCAAAAAGAATGAAATCTTGCCATTTGCAACTATGTGGATGGAACTAGAGGGTATTATGCTAAGTGAAGTTAGTCAGAGAAAGACAAATATCATATGACTTCACTCATATGTGAAATTTAAGATTCAAAACAGATGAACATAAGGGAAGAGAAGCAAAAATAATATAAAAACAGAGGAGGACAAAACATAAGAGACTCTTAAATATAGAGAACAAACTGAAAGTTGCTGGAGGGTTTTTGGGTGGGGGCATGGGCTAAATGGGCAAGGGACAGGAAGGAGGACACTTATTGGGATGGATGAACACTGGGTGTCATATGTAGGGAGTAGAACCACCAATGATTCTACTCCTGAAGTCATTATTGCACTATATGCTAACTAACTGGGATGTAAATTTTATAAATAAATAAATTAATAAATAAATAATTTTTTTTAATATGTGAAAGAGGCGAAACTTATCTTCAGTTTTTCTCACAAACACTACATATGTGCATGTCTCAAATCTGTGAACACATTTCTTAGGAAACTGGCAAAATTAATTGCTCCCTGCCCTGAACTCCTGTGCTTTCTGTTGAATCTCCCATCCTATATGGTATTTCCACTTTTTCTGCTACATTATGAGCTTTTCAAGGGCAAAGATTGTTTTGAAAAACAATGTGTTAACCAAATTGATTGTTCTCTCCTCAAAAGAAGTGAATTGAATAAATGACTAAAATTCAATAGCTAAAAAATTGCATTGAGATAAGCTCCTTGTGTTTCTGTTCCCTGAGGACAAAAGCAATGACTGTTTTTGACCATGACCCAAAGTAACAAACACATTTTACCTTGTAGTACAGTGTACATGTGCATAGATAAATAAAACCAAAACAGAGATTTCACAAAACAACATTTATTTTTAAAACATGGCACAAGTTCTGATGTCTATTCTAGTCCATTTTTTTCTTTTAGATAATAATGGTTGTGACTCATTACAGCAATTTCATGACTCCTAATGAGTCCTAACCCATAATTTGAAAATATTGCGCTATTGAGAACCTATGGCTTAGTGCATACTTACCGGAGCAAGTGAGAAAGTTGAGTGAAATCCTCAAACCAGGTGAAGTCTCAAGAATAGCTAAGACTTCTATAGCTTGCATAGCTTATAGGACACAGAATTATGAATTCTTAGAAATATTAGCCCAGAAGCAAAATTTAGAGGACTCATTCTCCCGCTTTCAAAATATTTTTCATCTATATAGTACAAGATCTGGGCAAGGTAAACAAAATCTTGAAGGATTTATTCATTCTTTCAATAGTTTACTTGGCACTGTATTTTAGGTATTGGAACTGTGGAGGTGAATAAAATATACAAAGTCCCTGTCCTCATGGAGTTTACATTCTAGTGAGGAATACAGAGAATAAACACAGACATAGTTAATACAATTTCAGGTAGTGATAAATGTTATGAAAGAAAAATGACTTGTGGTAAGGAGCTAGAAAGTGATGGAGCGGAGGGAAAGGGCTATTTTAGACCAGGTGGTCTGGAAAGGCTTCTCTGTAGAGGTGCTATTTGAACAGCATCTGATTGAGCCAGTTGAACGTCTAAAGAGATGTATCAAGAAGAGCAGCATGTCGTAAATCTGTGCTAAAGTAAGGGACTGCTAGGCAGGTGGTATGGTCAGTAGAGTTAGCAATCACATCCATGGTATAGATGAACCTAACCACAGCTCCTTCCAAGGGAAACCATCTTAAATATAATCACTGGCCATCTGGCAGATATAGGCAGTCATGACAGTAACATGCCCTCCCTTCGCTTCCAGCATGTCAGCCCCCAGGTATGGGCACTTGACCCAAGGTTCCTAGACTTGGAATTGATAGGAACTTCAATAACTTGATAGAAAATAGGGTTTCTATTATGTTATGGGTTGAATTGTGTCCCCTTCCACATTTCATATGTTGAAGTCCTCACCCCTCATACCTCAGAATGTGACCTTATTTGGAAATGGGGCCACTGACGTTTTAATTTGTGAAGACGAGGTCCTACCGGAGTAGACTGGGCCCCTGACCCAATATGATTGGTGTGTCTTCACAGGAAGGGGGAATTTGGACATAGATGGGCACACAAGGAGGGTACCATGTGAATATGAAGATGATCATCTACAAACCAAGGAGAGAGACTTGGAGTAGCTCCTTCCCTTACCTAACTACCAATACCTTGATATTAGCCTTCCAGCTTCCAGAACTGGAAGACAATAGTGTCTGTTGTTTAAACCTCCCGGCTTGTGATACTTTGTGACAGCAGCTCTAGCAAATGGACACGTCTCCCTTGGGGGGGAGTTGAGTGTATTCCATGTAGGAAGATGGGTAATAGGTGGGTGAATTGTGGCACACGTGGCAGACTGGCAGTTGTCCACTTCCACGGTAAGAATAGCCCCACTTTTTAGCTGAGCCGACCACATTTCCCACCCTCACGTGTTAAGCGTGGCCAGGTCTCTAAGCTCTAGCCAGTGAGCTGTAATCAGATGTATCTGGTGGCAGCTTCCAGCAGCCTTCCTTAAAAATAGCTGACAGCTGTCTTTTTTTTTCTTTTTCTGTATCCCTTCTTCCTTCCTGGCGGCTGGAATGCAGATGTGATGGTGGTATTTAATCCATGAGTGACATTGGGAGTGAAAGCCATGAAGGATGAAGAACCAGAGTGAAGGGAACATGGATCATTAAAAGCCTTTGGGACAGAGTCATCACAAGCAACACTGAACTACCCACATCTGGACTTTGACAAAGAAATGGTCTCTTACCTGTTCTAAACAATTGTTTTGCAAGGGAGGTTAACTATTACTTGCTGTGGATTCTAATCTTTTTAAAAAAATTTTTAATGTTTATTTTTGATAGAGAGGCAGAGTGCAAGCAGGGGAGGGACTGAGAGAGAGAGAGAGAGAGAGAGAGAATGAGAGAGAGAGAGAGAATCTGAAGCAGGCTCCAGGCTCTGAACTGTTAGCACAGAGCCCTGTGCAGGGCTCAAACCCATGAACAGCATCATCATGACCTGAACTAAAGTCAGATGCTTAACCAACTGAGCCACCCAGACGCCCCTGTAATCTTTTTTTTAATGTTTATTTGTTTATTTTGAGAGAGAGAGAAAGAGAGTGGGGGAGGGAGAGAGAGAGAATCCCAAGAGGGGCTCTGTGCTGTCAGTGCGGAGGCCGATGCGGGGCTAATCCCACAAACCATAAGATCATGACCTGAGCCAAAATCAAGAGTTGGATGCTTAACTGACTGAGCCACCCAGGTGCCCTGGAATCTAATCTTAACCAATTCAAGCATGTAGAATGAAAACAGGAGTAAAACAGAACCCAAAGGAGGATTATAGCCCCAGAGGAAGGGAAATCAGATTGAGAAGGAATAATCAGTGATATGTGGAAAACCTGGAGGAAATTGTACCTGGAAAGCTTAAAAACTATCTAAAAGAAGGGGGAAATAAAGCATTAGATATTACTGAACTGATACGAGGACCAAGAGATATCTCATGCTTCTCAAACTTGAATGCGCATAGGAATCATTTGGTATCTCATTAACATGCACACTATGATTCAGGAGGTCTGGATGTGGAAGTTCTAAAAAGGTCCCAGGTGATGTCCATGTCAATGCTACCGGTCCACTTGGAGTGGCAAAAGTTGAGTCCAGAGTGGTTCTCAAAGCACTGTTCCTGAGCCAGCAACATCAGCATCCCCAGGAACCTGTTAGACATGCACATTCGTGGCTGCATCCAGACCCACAGAATCAGAGAGAGGGGAGATGGGGTGGGGCATAAGGCAGAGGTGGGGCGGCAGTCTGTTTCAACAAGCTCACCAGGTGATTCTGATGCACGCTGAAGACTGACAGCCACTGGTGAGAGCAATGATAACAATAATAATAATGACCAGCTTTGATCACCAGCTCCGGGCCAGGACTGTTAACACATTTCTTACATCATCTTATTAGGTCCTCACAACAATTTCTTTCATCGATGAGGAAAATAAGACTGAGAGAGGTTAAGTACTTTGCCAAGGTCATACAACTAGCAAGTTGTAGATCCAAGAAACCACGTCTGTCTGGCACCCAGTTCTGTTCTCAGGCTGCTTTGCCAACTCACCCTCAAGGGTCAACAGTGATATCACTATAAACAATTTCAGCAAGTATGAAGTCAGAAGCAGATTGCGGCAGCTTTGGAAGGGAGGGAGTGGAGAAGTGGGTGCAGAATACTTTTTTCAAAAACTTAGAGTTTGAAGGAGAGGAGAGAAATAAAGTGAAACCTGGAAGGTAATGGAGTGTGTGTGTGTGTGTGTGTGTGTGTGTATGTGTGTGTGCTTCTTGCTTGACTGCCTGTTTTTAAGATGGTAAACGCTCAGAACTAAAACAGGAAGAGAGAACCTCAAGACATAGTGATATGCTGGAGATTTCAAAAGATCAAACTTGAGCACAATCAGGGGAGGATGAATGAGGAAGGAAAGATTATTGATTATGTTATGAGTGCTTTGAGGAAATGGGATATGTATCCAGGAAAGGGGAGAGACTTAGGCAGAATATAATCGTGAACTTTGAATATCTAGCAGGCTATTATATGGAAGGGGAACAAATCTTATTTTTATAGCTCTAGAGAGTGGACCAAGGGATGGAAGTTAGAGGGAATAGATTTCACCTTAAAATGAGAAAGAACTGTCTAATGATTTAAGTTATTTAGAAATGGAATGACTTGCCCTTTGAGATGGTGATTTTCTTGTAGCAGAAAGCACTTAGGGAAAAGCTATTTGACATCCATGAGACAAGGTGCATAGAGGATTATCCCTGTGAGTTCACTGGGGGTTTTAACTATGCTAAAATTTTATGCTTTGTCCCTGCACTGCCCGTTCCTTTAGTAAGCCACTCAGGTATAGTACTGCCTATGGCAAGAAAGATCTTCTTTGTGTGGTTTACATCTTGAAACCTTCTTGCTCTAATTTAGAAGTAATGGAGATTACCTACATCGCTGCCATTATCAAAACAATACATATATTTGAAATAATTCAATTCCCATTTAAAATCAGTGATTCTAGGGGCGCCTGGGTGGCTCAGTCGGTTGAGTGTCTGACTTCGGCTCAGGTCATGATCTCCCAGTTCGTGGGTTTGAGCCCTGCGTCGAGCTCTGTGCTGACAGCTTAGAGCCTGGAGCCTGCTTCGAATTCTGTGTCTCCCTCTCTCTCTGTTCCTCCCCCACTCATGCCCTGTCTCTCTCTCTCCTTCAAAAATAAATAAAAACATTAATAAAAAAAATTTAAATCAGTGATTCTAAAGTCTCACTTTTTAAAATAAATCCTGTTTCTAAGCTTCCACGTTTTTCTTTTCCTAGATTATTTTGACTACATAAACAAGTGACTGGATTTTCTTATCATGCTGAATTGGAGTGCTTTAGCAGATTTTGTTCAGAGCATTCTGCAGACATCACCATGATTTAATAGATAGAATGTCCCTTCTCTCATAAGATGCCATTATTTCCAAAGAGAGAAGAGTTCAATGAATTTATGAAAAGAAAATCACAAAAGCCAGCGCATCTCAACAGATCCCAGATTGGCCCTACAGAGGTTTGATCTGTTTTTGTGTGTTTTGTTTTTTTTTTTTCCTCCTAGCCTAAAGACCTCGGCATAACATGAAAACTTCCTGGTCTCTCCACTATGGACGCCCAGGCCATTGGAAAGGAAGCCCAAATGAAAGCCCTCTGCCTTCCAAGAAAATGAACACAACTCACCAGAGTAAGTGGTGGCTTTTTTGCCCACTGGTAAAAGGGCAGAACAAAAGCGATGGGGGAGCGCTGGAGAGCAACGCCATCTGTTGCACCTGTTGTGCAGAACAGTTGGCCCAACGACCATATTGTGGATTGCAGTCAAGGGTTGGCATTTTACAGAGTTGCTGTTTCCTCTTGAGTTCAAATTCACTGCAGCAGCAAGTGCTTTGTGAAACTTGATTTAAACTTACATTTTGCAAAGTGACCAGAACCTTCCATCTCTTAGAGTATACTGGAGAACTAGGGCATTGACCCTTAATTCATGGCTTGTGAATTTGGAAAGATGGTTTCTAAAGTTACACTTACGTTTTTCACTTGAGTCACAATATGTGGGTATGCTTTTGAACAGAATGTCTTTGTCTTCACGTATCTTTGTAATATTTTGTAGAATAGTGATTTATAAGCATATATACACATGCAGGTATAAGCATGTAGAATGTATAATGCATGTAGAATACAGTGATTTATAAGCATATATACATGCATGTGTATATACGTTTGAGTGTGTTTATATACATATATAAGAACACATATTACATATGAAAATTTGGACATTTGTGAAGCTTCAGATTGAAAGTGGCAGTTTTACTTGCCGTGTTGTCACATGATATTTGCATGCACATAAATTATTAGGAACATGTCAGGAGAGAATGAAAAGAACATCCACCAAGCACTGTCCATTCTTTTGAAACAGTTTAAAGAGAAACAGCATTTTATATGGCAGTGTTATACTGCTAATATTTGAGTCCTTCTTTCATACTTGAAGGTCAATAAAATTTACAATGTAGTCCAGAAAGGCAGCATTCTAAGATTCTAAGGTGACCCTTGAAAGCAATTTGCTGGTGGCATGTATTACCATGTTTCAGTGTGTTTTAAAAATCTCTGTATTTATTTTTGTCACTTTTTGAAGTACCGAATGATCCCCAAATGGGCCTTTTAGATTTATTTGTATTGCAATCATGACATTTTAGTTAAATTAGAAGAATTTTTGATAAGATCATCCTGTCTCAAAATATTTGGAAGAACTAGTTTGAAACCTGGTCTAAAAAGATTTCTTTCTGATTTAACTCCTGAGCTTTCCTGTGAATCAGTTAGTTGATCTGTTCTTCTGTTTCCTCTTCTGAGAGAAGGAAAGAGCATTTCAACCTGGTGGTGCCTTTGGAAGCAGGGCTATTAACAGTAGACCACTAGGAGGCAGCATGGAACTGGGAATCAGGAGCCTGGGCTCTGGTACTGCTCTGCACTGGCCGTCCCCATGATTGTCAGGTAAACTCTTTGAGCTTCACTTTCCAAATCATAAACACGCCACAATTTTGCAACAGCTATTGTTTTTAGAATTTGGTTAAGACTGTGACCCACTTGGAAGGCATACTGTACGGAGACACTGGTTGGGAGTACAAGGGTAGGCCACCAAGGGTCTATTTGTGTGAAAGAAGCTGGAGCTTCCTGGGGACTCTCCATTCTTGGGCACAATAGTTTGGTCCAAGCACAGCAAGTGTCAGGATAAGGAAGGGCCTTTGAGTACAGCCAGGAGTGTGTTGCTCCCTCAGCCCTCCAGCTTCTTCCTACACCTAATGTGGGATGTGACATGGTCAGTTCTTAGGGCAGGGTATATGCAGGTAAATATCCCGTTAGTTTGTAAGAAGACATGATCGCCTCAGGGATCAGAATACTCCTATCTCTGCACAAGCGGGGCAAAGCACTGAATCTCTCTGTGACTCCACCTTCTTCATGTCTAAAATGGGGGAAATAATAGTATCTATTTTCCAAAATTGTCGTGAAGATTAAACGAGTTAACACATAAAGCATTTGACAGAGTGCCAGACACATAGTGAGCACTTGAGTGTTAGCTGTTTTGAAAATGCACTTGCCTGTGTCCTTTGCAAATATTTATTTTTGTGGCCTTCGTGCGTCTAATATAAGTAATGACTTATTGTGTTCCATACCAGGGTGGTGTTATAACATGGTTAAGTATTTAATATAAGCCTATACTCATACTGATTAGTCAGTTCACATAGCCAATTTTTCAGCAGAACTGTTTTATTATATATACATGCTGATTAGTTAAGTGACATAGCTAACTTTTTAGCAGTAGTGTTATGACTGTTATCACCATAATGGATCACAGTGCTAAAATGAAACTTGTTTTTTCTATTAATGAGCATGTATTCCTTAGGCACAAAGAAAAAAAATATCTATTCGTGGTTGAAGTCTTTTTCAACTGGAGTCATGGCCTTCAAAAGGAGACAATCTATTGATCCCTTCCAGAGTTGTACTGCAGGAAAAAGAAAGGAGCAGAAAAAGGAAGCCTTAGGGACAGGTTTTGCATGCATTAGCAAAGTCCAATGTGAGCTTTCTACATTAGTGTGTCAAGATATGTTTGCGCTATCTTATTCCCATTCCCTCTGTAGGGTCAGAGTAATTAAAGAAAACAAGTAGTTCCAAAGTATTGGGCAAAACTTGCAAAATAAAAATAGAGGACAACTTTAAACCATATAAATGAACCTTATTTGGCAATTCTGAACAGATGCAATTGGATTTGCTTCTTTTGCAGTTGGTTTTGAATCATTTAATTCATGTAAAATATATTATCCCAGGCAATTTTTAATCTCATCTTTTGAGGGTTTAAGACTTAATAAGCGGCAAGCTAAAAATGTAGTTAAATGTGTAAATCATTTGTACAAATAATCGATAATAGGATTTATTAGAGAATATAATAGCCAGTGTAACACTTAATCTTGAGTAAATGAATAATTTGTGAAGTATTTCATGACTTTTCAGGAAATTTATAATCACATGGTTAGATTTAGATCAGTGCTTTGGGTAATTTCAGAATATAAAATAATAAAAATATTATAGGATGAATTCTTGAAATTTGGGATAAAAAGAGCTTGATTGATGTTATGAAATCATTGTTTTAATTATACTTTCTTTAGCTGTCGGATTCTATCCCCTGCCTTTTAATGCCGGTTTTTACGATTTAAAAAATCCCCTTCACATTCATCTCTGTTGCTAGCACCCTTTCCCTGCTGTTTTACCTTCGCACACTTACACATGCATACCATGAGGAATATCAGGGGCTGGTCAACAGACACTGCCACTAAAAATGAAGCCCAAATTCGACATTTATTTTTCATATTTTTCAACAAGGGTGTCTATGGTGGTATTTATGACTTGGTATAAGAGCTGCACCCTCCTGCTGAAAGTAATAAGAATGGGCTGGAGTTCTCAGAGACAGATGCCTGTTGAGCACCCAGAGGCAATGCCCAGGGTGACAGTGTCTTCAGTGGGTCTCCAGGGACCATGATTTGGCTCTCAGTAAGTTCAGAAACTTAATTTGGCCCATGTGTCTAGATAATCAGCCTCTTGGAGACTCACATTAACCGAATCATCTCAGATTGATGCATATATTAGAATCCCAATTAATTAGGTTGCAGTGAAAAATACATACTCTTTCCTGTTACCGTAATATCTGGGCTGGCCAGGGAGGGTGTCTCATTTTCTAGCTTTACTTAGGTGACCAAGGTGCCTAACACAGTATTTTGCACATAGCAGCCATTCAGTAGGTATTAATTAAATTTAAAGGAGAGAGAGTGAGGGAAAGTGGGGGCAGAGAGACAGACAGACAGACAGACAAAGGGAATAAGACTGAGGAAAGGATATAGTTCCAAGTGAAATGTCATCCAAATCTTAAAAGCTTACTATTCCATCCCACTCCTCGGCAACTTAGTTGTGATATACTAGTTAATACTAATTCATACTAGTACTTTAGATTCCTTTTTTTTTTCTCCTGAGAAAAAGAAAAATAATTGAATTCTTTCGGCTTTCTTTATTTTCAGTCTTCTTCTTCTCTTTATAATTCAGGCTTTCTGCAGAGAGATTACAATATAACTGGTAAAATGGCGATTTTGCCAAGGAAACTTTTCCAACCCTACCTCTCAGGGACTCCACAATGGCCAGCTTACTCAAACTTCCCAAATCTCCATGGACACATATTCACAGACCATCTCTTTGTTCTTTGACATAGTCTCCTCCAAATTCAGGATCCCCTTGTTTACCTGCATGTACCATCTACAAAGAATATCTGAAAGAGGAGCGAATGCTTCTTTGAGTAGAAGATATATTTCAACACATCTTCCCACCCTACCCCCAAAAGATAAGGCAATTCCATGTCAGGACCCACGCCCCCCGAGCAAAAAAAGAAAAAAGAACCTTATATCCAATTTGTAAATTCCTGTATTCAAAACCTATTGCTATTTATTACTTCAGAATATGCATAACTGTTGGGGTGCCTGGGTGGCTCAGTCAGTTGAGAGTCTGACTTCGGCACCTCTGAACCTGGAGCCTGCTTCAGATTCTGTGTCTCCCTCTTTCTCTGTCCCTCCCCTGCTCATGCTGTCTCTCTCTGTCTCTCAAAAATATCAAAAATAAGTAAACATTAAAAAAAATTTTAAATAATAGAAAACACAATTATGCATCACTGTTGACAATACAAATTTCATCCTGTCTGACATTTTTGGGCCCAGGGCTGTGCCACAGTTTTCTGTGTTAAAAAGTCAAGTAATAGTTCCCTCATTCTAATTCTTGGCCCAAATCAAGACAAGTCATGCGTCAAATAAAGAACTACTGAACTGACAGCTCAAGGCACCCATGGCTGATCATTTGCCTGGGAAGCTCTGAATCCTGCTCAGAAAGTATACAGGAAACATAGGACCAGATAGTGTCCTGTGGGTGATATCAGGGAATCCTATGAGCCTGTCTGGTCCTGGGGCACAGCCTCAAACACAACACTGAGTTGGGAAGGATCATGCACAGAATTCAGACTTCCTATCTCCACTTTATTTCCCAGCAAATGTCTAGGGAAACTTTCCCTGTTAAGGCTGTTACTATTATCTTCATTATTTACGCTAAAAATAATAAAGATAATGTTGAGAATTACAGTCATTATGATGATGCTAATGACTAATATTAATCAAAAGTCTCTTCTGGCCAAATCTCTCCCTAGTATTTCATAGATATTGTCTCATTTCATCCTCAGAACAACTCTATGAAGTTTTATCTTTTTCATTATACAAATGAGGAAATTGAGGCCTAGAAGATTAAAAAAAAAAAAAAACTTGCTTAAGGTTAAGCAATCACACAACAATTAGGTGATTGGAGTCCTGGATTGAACAATGTTGGCCTCGCCTATCTTAAGTCCTGATAGGTAAATTAGTTACATGGCACAAGCCAACAAGAAAAAATCTGATTTCTAAAAATCTCATTAGACTGCTTTTTATATTTACCCTTTGGTCAATCTTGACTTATTTCAGATTGTCTACCTAGCCCTCTAGGCTCACCTATCTTTCTGTTCCACTAAACTATTTATCACTTTAGGTTTGTGTCCCACTCCCTCAGAAGGGAAGGAGGGAAACTAAGAGATAGAAGACAGAACAGTTAATTGTGTTACCATAACAGCTTTGGGTACAGTTGAGAGACTTTGAAACTAATGTATAAAATTAAGCTTCGGGATTATCTACTTCTTTAGTACTTCATTCATCTGGATATAATGAGATGAGTCAGCCAGTAGCTAAATCCCACTTACAATTGTGATGTAAGTATTAGGAGGAAAAGCTTCATATATTATACTCCTGCCACTGTTGCCCTAAGAACATTTGCTTTATGTGCTCTTTTTATAGTTGGAATTCTGTAAATATAACTTATGAATAGCATTTACATACTGTGAAGCCATAGTTTTTCAATTTCTTAGTATTGACCCAGCTTTTAAACTGTTTATAAAGGCAAGCTAATGCATCAATTGCATCTTTTCCTATTATTTTGCTTTCCTATGAATATTCCTAATTTCTGAAAAATCATAACAGGAAATGCAGACAAATGAGAGTCTACCCTATGTTTTATGGCATCTAGAGAACACAACCCATAATTCCCCTTGATATTTGTTTCCAGAATTTTTCAGTGTTCTTTGAAGAAATTACTCTATAACATCTAAATCCTATTCCTATGAGTGAGTTTCATTTCCTCCTGCTCCGTCCCCATGAAGATGGAGAATAGTTTGTCACAGGAACAGGGAAGGGTTAACTTACATGCTATGAAATGTTCTGAGTTTTATATATATGGAGAAGACCCAGAAATTAAATTTTAATAGGCCTCCAGATTTGGGCAGCAAAGATTTTTCTCTATAGCAACAATTACACACACCACTGATCTGAGATCAAATATTTATGTCTTCCCCTACATGCTAGAGAACTAACATTTTGCTAGTTACTGTTATTACCAGGGCAATTCAATAGAGGGCAAAAGAGACTAAAGATGTCATTTCACAGTGGAAACTGTAAGAGAAAGCAATAACAAGCCTGGAAAAGATTAAGCACAATTGGAAATGAGTCTAAACTGAAATAAAATACTGTATTTGAGTAGATTTTTTTTAGGGCTATAATTTTAACTTCTACTAAAGGACTGTCTTTTCGCCTATCACTGAAACACACACAAAAGAAGACAAAGAAGCCTGATGCTAGCAGGAAACAAAAGCTCTTCCCCATTTCCTAAAAGTACTTTCTTTTCTAGAAGTGTATTGTTTGAAGAAGACTCTTCCATTATGCCTTGGGGAAAATGTAGCCATTTTGAAAAATGAAACACAAATTCCACTTTCCTTTGGAAAAACTTTGTTTCCTTTGGCATTACTAACATAGACAGCAGTACGGGAGTAAATTCAGCTCATGCAAGACCCCATCAAGCAATACCAATGTCTCATTCACCTTAACAAACTAGAGCTGTCTTTACATTGCCGACGTTATCACCACCCCCACGATCACCACATTACCAACTGCTGTATTGCCATCTCTTCGGGAGTGCAATATTGCTGTAAATTCCCCCAAACAAGGCACTTCTCAGGTACTATTACAGAACTGCCCCTGAAGAATTTATGATTTAAGAACTTACATTAAAGTATTATATTGCCATTTTTTCATGACTTTATTCCTTTTCTTTTCACATTTCTGGTGATTTTATTTGCTTCCAGGGAAGCTGTGAAATTCTGTTATTTCTTCCCATTTGGCTCCAAATATACAATCCCCGGGCCTCCCAAGGACCTCTTCAATTTCCACTGGGGCTTCTAAACTGGGAATGGTTCCAATGAGGATATGGTCCCTGGGCAGAGTGCTTGTACAGCCTACATGCGCAGATAAGACCAGAGACAAGAGAAGGTAACTATCAATCGAAGGCAGTTCTAAGTAAACGGATGACATGACTGAAGAGTTCAGAAGAAGGAGAAACCACCAGGTCTGGTGGAGTCTGGGAAGGCTTCATGGTGAAAGTTTCCATGTGGCCAAGACTGAAGGCAAGTTGATCTCCAAACAATGTGAATATCTAATGTGAAGGCTAGGAGGATGGAAGGGGTGTGAATGCTCATGGAGCAGTAAAAACATCTGTTATCTCTGATGGAGGTGTTTAGGAAGGCAACAAGTAGGAGATAGAAGAAGGCCTTGAATGATTGGCGGGCTTAGAAGTTTGAACTTTATTCTCCATTCATGTTGGAGTTGAAGATTTCTGGAATAGGGAAGTGACAGGAGGAAGGTGGTATTTTAAGAAGATGAACATGGGAGCAAAGTGCAGAGCAGATGTGAGAAGAATGGAAATTCCCTCCCTGGAATGGGTAATCACATTATTAGGAATTCCTATAAAATGCCAGGCATCATTCATTCGTTAACAAACATTTATTGTTTACTATGTGCAGGCACCATTCCAGGCCCCAGGAATACAGTAATTAACAAAGGTGGGTCTGAGTTTCATGGGATCTGAAGTTCAAACAATTTGAGAAACCTTCTTTGAGAAAAAGAATACCAAATTACAAATACAAAATTAAATATAGGACTTTTGAAGAGGTACGTACAAGTGGGGGTCCCTGAGCATAAGACTCATAAGCTTCGTGGTAAATGTCCTTGTAGCTAATGAGATAGACAAGGTGTCTGCTCTCTTGATGCTTATGTTCTAGAGAAAGCAGGGAGGAAACCTGGGCAATAAGCACGTAAACAAATGAGATTTTTTTTTCAGAGAGTCATACTTTGAAGCAAATAATATGCCTTGATAAAGAGTAGGGGGTGGAGAAGGGAGAATGAAAAGAGAGCAGCTTCTGATGGGCTGTCCTGGAAGGCTGTCTGGGAAGGTGGACAGCATTACCAGGCAGAGGGTCTGGCTAAAGGCCATGCTAAGGTAATGTGTCTGAGGAACAGACACAAGGCAGGATGGCAAAACATAGTGACTGGAATAGAATATGAGGTCTGAGACGTAGGCAGGAGACTGGTCATGTAGAACCTTGTAGGCTCCTCTAAGGAGGAGCTGGATTTAATCGTGTTTCTTTACCTATTACTATGCACCAAACACTTCAAACCTTAGTGTTTTAAATCCATTTGATTATCTCACAATTCTGTGAGTTGACTGCGCTCAGCTGGGCAGTTCTTATATTTCACATGATGTCAGCTGGGGCTGTATTTATCTGAGAGCTAGACTAGGCTGGAGCAGCCAAGGTGACTCACTCATTTGTCCAGTGCCTTGGCAGAAATAACTATACTGGTGGACTAAGCTGGACACCGGCACGGCTAAGCCTCTCTCTCTCTCCCTCACCCTCCGCTCCCTCTCCCTCTCTCTCCGTGTAGTTTCAGAGTCTCCCATGAGATCTCACCACCAGGATAAGTAGACAACTTATATGGCAGCTCAGGTCTTCTAAAAGTACAAAAACAGAAGTTATCATGACTCCTTAAAGCTTCAGCCCAGAATTGGCACATTGTCACTTGTGCTGCCTTCTGTTGGTTGAAATGATTGACAGGGCACTCAGATTCCATGAGGGTATGAAAACTGGGAGACATGGTTCATTGGAGATCAGCTATCATGGAAGCCATTTACCTTTTAAAAGACGACTGTGGCTGTGAGGAGGGTGTTGTAGCAAGACAAAAATGGAAGCAGAGAGGCCAGTTAGGAGGTAACATCCTGGGAAAAGGTGGTGTAGCTGTGGGTGTGGAGAGAAGTAGATGGATCTGGGGATGGGATGAAATAGGCATGTTTGCCCAGTAGTTAGAAACATGTCTGTCTGGCATATGTTGAAATAAAAAGAAGAGGAAGGTATTGGGATGTCATCAGGGAGCTAGGGAGGTTTTCCTGAGTGAGGAGTTGGTGGAATGAAAGCAGTGTTTACAGAAAATTCATGGGAAAGCAGAGTGCAAAACGGATTTGGGTAGAAGCAGAGTGTAAGAGAGGGAAAGAAACCTGAGACAGGAGACAAGTTAGCAAGTTCATTCTTCCCATCCTCCAAGGATGAGATGGTAAATCCTAAACCATAGTGATAGCAGATAAAGTGGAAAGGATGAGAAGTGACAGATGAGAGACACAGTGTGAAGGCAGAGCCAACAGTCCTCAGTGACTGCTTTGATGTGGGTACTAGAAAAAGAAAGAGGGGCGTCTGGGTGGCTCAGTCGGTTAAGCGTAGACTCTTGGTTTTGGCTCAGGTCATAATCTCACGGTCCCTGAGTTCAAGCCCTGCATCGGGCTCTGCACTGACAGTGTGGAACCTGCTTGGGATTCTGTCTCCCTCTCTCTCTGCCCTTCCTTCTCTCTCTCTCTCCCTCTCTTCCTCAAAAATAAATAAATAAACATTTGAAAACAAGAAAAAGAAAGAATCAATGATGGGTGCATTAATCAAGATTAATTTATCAGGGTGTCTGGATGGATCACTCGGTTGAGTGTCTGACTCCAGCTCAGGAAGCCCCACATTGGGCTCTGTGCAGACAGCTCAGAGCCTGGAGCCTGCTTCGGATTCTATGTCTCTCTCTCTCTCTCTCTGTCCCTCCCCCACTCACACTCTGTCTCTCTCTCTCAAAAATAAACATTTAAAAAAAAAAGTTTATCAAATTCTCTAGCCAGGACGTAGAGTTGGCTGGTACCACTGATCGAGCTAGAAATTCAGAGAAGGTGCTGGCTTTGGGGAGAAAGACCATGCGTGCACTGTCACACCTGTTGCTTTCAGTAGGGCCAGCCACAGAGAAGTGCTCAGGTGGAAATGCTTGGGAAATACAAGGTTGGACCTCATGAAGAATGGAGCTAGAGAGGTAGATCCACCTGAATGTAGAGGTTCTAGCTGAAGCAGTGGGAGAGAAAAGCCCTAATGGGTCTGGGCTGCTGGAGCGAGAGAACAGAGGGCTCAAGGGCAAAAATGTTTTAAAATTCAGATCTGAAAAAATGAGAGTTTCAAACAGAAAGGGAGTGGCCTGTAGTATGAGAGGCTGCAAAGAGTACAAGGATGATATAAACATTGAGTTTGGCAGTTAGGGGGTCATTAGCAAGTTTTCAAAAAGCATTTTGGAGTGATTGGATCAAAGATCATGGAGACAAGATTTCAGGGACTAAGATAAAGTGAAAGAAGGGGAAAAGGTTTGTGGCAACCGGTTCAGACAACTACCTTATAGTTAGTGATTATGCAGTGGGTGCAGAGGGGGGAAAGAAAAAGTGCGCATTTTACAATGAGAAGCTTTAAAGGAACCTAGAATGTTGAGTTACCCACTAGCCCTTTATATCACGACATGGAAGAGTTACATTTACTTATAAAAGTGACAAAAAATAAGAATATACAAAGCTTACCACATTAGAGAAACATGCACATGACATTTGTTCTGCTCTAAACTAAAAAGACAGTTTTTCTCCCTTTTTAAAAATAAATTTAAAGAAGAAAAAGAAATTAATCACGATTTCTTTCTTTAGCAAGAATATGAAAACTTGGTCTATTCCTTTTGCATCCTAAAATATAGTTTTGAGGTTCTTTGTTTTTAGGGTGATGGGGGAAAAGAAACCTTAGAGAGAGGGGGAAAATGACATTTCATTCATTCTCCTACATTAGCCAACTTTAACGAAACCTATAACCGGCTGCACTTTACTACCTTTAAAATATCACCTCTTACAGATTTGGCAAGGAAATGACAGGTTTTTGGGTTTTTTTTTTTTTTTTAAGTAGCTATATTTTTCTCTCTTTCTTCTGTAACCCATTTAGCAACTGGTTCACATGAATCACAAGGCCAGACTGCTAAAAGTTCGAGGTATTTCCAAGAAAACTGAGGGAAAAAATATTAGCATCTATAGGAAGAAAACTTAAAAAAAATAATACCCCTATGTTTCTGAGAAGTTGACACACAATTTCAATTGCTTTATCCTAAACTATAATAATAAAATGCCATTATTATTATTATTATTAGGCACTGAAGACAAATTAAAGAAGAGCCAGAATTCTCTAGCTCCTATATCTAAGAGGCGGTAATTGGATTCAAGCAAATCTAAGGTTGAATTTCTTTTTTTTTTTTTTAATATATGAAATTTATTGTCAAATTGGTTTCCATACAACACCCAGTGCTCATCCCAAAAGGTGCCCTCCTCAATACCCATCACCCACCCTCCCCTCCCTCCCACCCCCCATCAACCCTCAGTTTGTTCTCAGTTTTTAAGAGTCTCTTATGCTTTGGCTCTCTCCCACTCTAACCTCTTTTTTTTTTTTTTTCCTTCCCCTCCCCCATGGGTTCCTGTTAAGTTTCTCAGGATCCACATAAGAGTGAAAACATATGGTATCTGTCTTTCTCTATGTGGCTTATTTCACTTAGCATCACACTCTCCAGTTCCATCCACGTTGCTACAAAAGGCCATATTTCATTTTTTCTCATTGCCACGTAGTATTCCATTGTGTATATAAACCACAATTTCTTTATCCATTCATCAGTTGATGGACATTTAGGCTCTTTCCATAATTTGGCTATTGTTGAGAGTGCTGCTATAACTAAGGTTGAATTTCTGCTTCATCACTTACTTACTGGGCCAGGGGCTACTAACTGCTCTAAGTGCTTATTGTCAATTTATGTTCAGTGAGAGAATATCCTAAGTTTTAGCAGGGCACACGGCTGTCCAGTCACAGACTACATTTCCAGCCTCCTGGGCGGTGAAGTATGGCCATGAGTCTAAGTTCAGGTCAGTGGAGTGTGAACAAGCAGGATTTTCACAAATTCTGGGTTATCTCCTTCAGGATAAAGCTAGTTGCCCTAACTATTGTTTTTCCTTCCCATATGCTGGAACATATACATGGTGGTGACTGAGCTTTTGCCATGGCAGTAATATTAGAAAGGGAACCTGGGTCTCAAAATGACCTCATGGAGTATTGTTGCTCTGACAATCTGCAATGCTCACACTGGGGCTGTTAAGAAAGCATCAACTTAATTAAGCCACTATACTTTCTGGTGTCCGCATTACAGCAGCTCAGACTATAATCTCAAAAACTCATCTGTCAAGAGTCCTTGGTGTTTAACCCCTCTGGATCTCAGTTTCTTCTTCTGTAAATTGAGGATAATGCTTACCTCGCATCTGTTGTGATGATTACGTGAGAAAATGCATGGGGGGCAGAGGGAGAGGGACCACAGCCTGGCAGATGAATGGTGTATGATAAATATTTGTACTATTCCCTTAAATCATTTAGGAACATATGTTTCATATACCTTTTCAGTGAATATAGAAAATAAGAGAATGAATGGCAGATAGCTGAATATGATTTGTACTGTATAGGAGATGCCAATAAATCCATCATAAGTTGAAAATGTCATAAGTCAGAAATGCATTTAATACATCCCACCAACCAAACACCCTAGCTTAGCCTAGCCCACTTTAAACGTGCTCAGAACATTTACACTAGCCTATAGTTGTGCAAGATCATCTAACACAAAACCTATTTTATACTTCAGTGTTGCATAGCTCATGCAACTTATTGAATACTGTACTGAAAGTGAAAGCCAGAACGGTTGTACGGGCACAGAGAGGTTGTAAGCGTATGAGCTGTTTACTCTCCTGAACCCGTGGCTGCAGCTCACTGCCACTGCCCAGCGTCATGAGAGAGTATCATACCCCATATCGCTAGCCTGGGAAAAGAGCAAAATTCAAAATCTGAAGTACAGTTTCTGCTGAATATGTATCCCTTTTGCAGCATCACAAAGTCAAAAAAATCAAGTCAAGCCATCATAAGTTAGGGACTGTCTGTATATAATAGGCACTCACGAGTTTCCATCAGATTATAAACTCCTTGAGTGCCAGTTCTGAGTCTCGTTTACCATTGTATCCCAAGTGCACACACATATTTAGACTCAATATTTGTTGAGTAAGGAGAACATTGATATAAAATGTGAGTTAGCTATTTTTATCTCCATCACTTCCTTCCCTCCCCGTGACCCCACCCACGGAAGGAGGAAGCTCACATACAGAGTGAAGTAACTTGCCTGCACTGGCCCGGTTTGTAAGTAGCCGACTCAAGATTCGAACCAAATCCAGGCCTCACTGGATCCACATTTTGAGGTCTTTTCACCCTGAACCTGGATAAGTACTCTTTCTTGAGGGCAGACTTGGAGACAAGTAAGATATTTGTGCACCAATGGATGGAGAAAAACAATCTGAAGGAAAAAGGGGCCGGGGGGTGGGTGGAGGACGGTCAGAGGAGATGTTTTTATGTTTTAAAATTTGGCTAGTACTGCACAACCCTACAGCTGTGGTAATTCCCCCCTCTCCTTGTTTCTTAGAGGGGAGAAACTGAGCTAAAGCACCCTTCCCATTTTATTCTACCAATCTATGGCATAGCTAGAACTTTTGGATCCCTATGGGAGGAAAGAGTTTAAATAAATTTCTTTAAAGACTCCTTGTTAAATGGCCAGATTAACAGATGTTCAACCTTCAGCCCCGGGTGTATTTTACACTAGAGAGGAGAGGAAGAGAGAAGCCACCCACAGGGCTAACATGTTCTAACTCTAGCTGGTTTGCAGTGCCTTTCACAGTTTCATTATCACTATTATAGCAGCGTACAAGAGTCCCTGATCCTCAACAAGATAAGTCATTGCTCTTCAGCAAGAGGGAAGCAGAACTAGGTCCCCTGTGCAGAGGGGTCAGTTGATGATCATTATGAATTATGAATTAGAGGCATATTGTTTTTGGCAACTATCTGATAAGAAGGATATTGGCTGACTAGGTTTTAGCTGGATGCTTTTGCAGAGATATTGATGTATTAAAAAAAGCAAGGGAGGGGTGCCTGGGTGGTTCAGTCAGGTAAGCATCAGACTCTTGATTTCGGCTTAGGTCATGATCTCATGGTTCGTGGGTTCGAGCCCTACATCGAGCTCTGAGCTGAGTATGGAGCCTGCTTAAGATTCTCTCTCTCTCTCTCTCTCTCTCTCAAAAAGAAAAAAAAAAAGCAGATGAAGATGACAAATTCCAGAGGAATGAAAAAATTCCAGATGTTCTCTGTTTAGATTCAGAAATGCTTCCTCTATGGTATCCCTGAACTACTGGCTGACTTGCAAAACAGAAACTTATAATTGACCATCCTTCCATATGTCTTCTCAGGATCCACTCACTCACAATAAAATAAATTAATATTTATTCATTTCATTGGGTGTGTGTGTGTGTGTGTGTTCCCAGGTTTAGAAAATTTCTGCAGTTATTATTTGCAAATACTGGATTTGGTCTCAGATATCTATGACAAGATCACTTAATACTTTTTTTTTTATCACTTAATACTTTTAATTAATGCTCTTTTCTCTCTCTCTTCATCCTTTCATTTTAACCCCTTCTACCACTTATTCTTCTTTTTCTCTAACCTGAATCACAAAGGTAGATTCGGGGTGAGCATTTGAAAACCGTGTCACTTCCTTCCTGATTCTGCCTCGAGACATGAGGAAGAAAGATGCTTTTGCCATCCCAGGTCTAAACTTTGTGGATACTCTTTTGTACGAAGCTGTAACCACAGAGGATAGTCGGAGAAAATGCCTTCAGTCCAGACTGTTTCCCGGGGCCTGGACTGCATCTCCACGTGGATGATGGACACCCCTACAGAAATCAAGACTACCCGACATCCATTCCAGTGGTGGTGACATATATAGACTAAGGAGACTCTGCCCTTACTTGAACTTTGTGTCTTCTGAGGTTTAGATTAGATCCTGATAGAAAAAATTGTTCCCAAATTAAAACATATAAGAAAATGAGCGCCTGGGTGGCTCAGTCAGTCAAGTGTCCGACTCTTGATTTCAGTTCAGGTCATGATCTTGTGGTTTGTGGAATGGAACTCCACGTCCAGCTCAGTGCTGACAGCATGGAGCCTGCTTGGGATTCTCTCTCTCTCCCTGTCTCTCTGCTCCTCCTCTGCTCACACTCTCTCTCAAAAGAAATAAATAAACATTTTTTAAAAACATATGAGGAAAGATAATAAAGGAGCACAAATGCATTTGGGAAGGGGGAGAACTTGGGACCAGACTGGGGTTTAAATTCTTGACCTAGTGAAGAAAAAGTATCATGAAGCCAGTACATTTTGGAACTTGTAGGCCTTTGGTAAAAAATATTGTGTCTTTTCTGTTTTCTTGCTATCATGTGAGAGAGACGGAGCAGGAGCAGCAGGGAAGGGTAGGTAGCGCAGGGTGGGTGCAGCCCAGGAGAGGAGAGTGAAGGGAAGCAGATTTAGGTCCCAGAAGTTCCTTGTAAAGAAGAAATGATGTAAGCTCTTCCTTTCATGCCCAGTTTTGGGTTGTTTTTTTTTTTTTTTTAACGTTTATTTATTTTGCAGAGAGAAGAGAGAAAAAGAGCACATGTGACCAGGGGAGGGGCAGAGAGGGGGGGAAGAGGATCCGAAGTGGGCTCTTGCACTGACAGCACAAAGCCCAATGTGGGGCTCAAACTCACAAACCTTGAGATCATGACCTCAGCCAAAATCAGATGCTCAACCGACTGAGCCACCCAGGCACCCCTGTCATGCCCAGCTTTAAAATGTAATCAATTTTCAGGGCGCCTGGGTGGCTCAGTCGGTTGAGCATCCGACTTCGGCTCAGGTCACGATCTCACGGTTCGTGAGTTGAAGCCCCGCGTCGGGCCCTGGGCTGATGGCTCAGAGCCTGGAGCCTGCTTCCGGTTCTGTGTCTCCCTCTCTCTCTGCCCCTCCCCCGTTCATGCTCTGTCTCTCTCTGTCCCAAAAATAAATAAACGTTAAAAAAAAAAAATTTAAAAAAAAAATGTGATCAATTTTCTACTTGGAAGGTAGAGGAGATGGGGTAGTTCCAAAGGCTAGTGAAAACAAACATGGTCCTAAACAAGGGCTACACATGGTACTAACTGGTTGTAAAACAAACATCCTTAGTGATCCATACTTACTAATCCACACATAGAAAAGGAATGAATCGTCTGGAAAGTCATTCAAAAGTGTAAATTAATACACTTAGGATTATTTAGGAACACTATACCTTACAAAAATGACTAGACAGGAGACTTATTAGCGGCTAAAAAAAGTCTTGAAATTATGTTACTTAACAGACCTTTCATTCCTGGAATGCAAGAGATACACGAAAATCCCTCATTGCCTACGCAGCCCTTCCCCTGGTGTCAAGAGCAGATAGAGAGTCCACAAGCTGCTCTCATGCCCCTCCAGCACAGCAGCCAGTGACAGCTTCCCTGGGAAGGCTGCTGGAGGAGGGAGGAACGTGGTACATCTGATTATCAAGAATGAGGTGGCCCCACTTTGCAATGAACAGTGTGGCGTCCATGGCCTCACTAGCAAGTCAAATGAGCGACACTTACTAATGTGTTTAGAGATTTTTTTTTTTTATATCTATATACCATAGTGGTTTTGTTTTGTTTTGTTTTGCCTCTCTTACCAGAGCATGTACTATAGAAAGATCCTAGGACAGTGTTCTATAGCCTCACATCAAAAAATAAGTAAGGGGCCTGGGAGGCTCAGTTGGTTAAACATTCGACGTTGGCTCAGGTTGTGATCTCAGGGTTAGTGGGCTCAAGCCCCACATTGGAGCCTGGAGCCTACTTCAGATTCTGTGTCTCCCTCTCTCTCTGCCCCTCCCTGCTTGCTCACGCTTTCTCTCTCTCTCAAAATAAACATTTAAAAAAAGTTTTTTTTAAAATAAGTAAATAAAAGAGGATCCCATGCTCAAATACAGTTAAGACAAGCTTCATCAAAGATAAGCAGGATTTATTTCAGGAGGGCTTCTGAGGGGCTTTGTAAATCCCAAAGAGGGTGTGGAACATGTCCCTAATGTACTTGGTCACCAAACTCTATTTCCTTTTTCTTCTTCTCCCTTTAAATTTTTTTTTGTCTTTACGGGTGACTGGTGGCTCAGTTGGTTGGGCAGCCGACTTCAGCTCAGGTCATGATCTTGTGGTTTATGAGTTCTAGCCCCCTCCTCAGGCTCTGTGCTGACATCTCAGAGCCTGGAGCCTGCTTGGGATCCTGGGTCTGCCTCTCCCTCTGTTCCCCTCCCCCGCTCATGCTGTCTCTCTGTCTCTCAAAAATGAGTAAATGCTAAAAAACATTAAAAAATAAGTAAATAAAAATTTTGTCTTTAAACCAAGTCATGTCAAAGGGTTAGAATACTAAAGCCAAAGACCTACTTAGAGGTTCAGTATGTCATTTATTCAACAAATGTTTATGAAACCAGTCAGACAGCAATACTTAATAGGCACCTGCTATGCACCAGGAACTATCCTAGCTGTTGGGTCCAGGGAGGTGAAAGAAGACAAAGTCCTGGCCCTCAGTGAGCTCACATTTACTGAAGAAAGATGGGCAACAAACAAGTAAAGAAGCAAGTCTCACAAGTGCAGTGGAGAAATAAAAGAGCCTAATGCAACCCATGTGAGCTGAAAGCTGAATGAAAAGGAGGATGGAGCCTTGTGAGGACTGGAAGGAGCCTTCCCAGGAAAGAGAAACAGCAAATGCAAAGGCCTTGACATGGAACCCAATTGGCTGGCATTCAGAGAATGCCTGGGGCGGTGGGAACTGTTCCAACAAGGGGAGAGTGAAGGAGATGAAGGCAGGGCAGCATGGCGGGGTGAGGGAGCACCCAGAGGCTTTTGTCTGGGACTTGTTTTTACTTTTTATTTTGAGGTACTTTCAAAGTTATAAAGAAGATGCAAAAGTATACAAAGAGCGTCCATATACCTTCCGCCTAAATTCCCCTACAAATCCATAGTACAATCATCTAAATTAGGGAATTAATATTGATATAAGCCTATCACCTAAGAGATCCCACTTATCTTCGACCGTTGTCCTAATAATAATATCCTTTATAGCAAATTTCTTTTTCTTTTGTTACAGGACCCAATCTAGAATCATGAGCTGCATTTAATTGTCATATCTTTTTTTTTTTAATGTTTGTTTATTTTTGAGACAGAGAGAGACAGAGCATGAGTGGAGGAGGGGTAGAGAGAGAGAGGGAGACACAGAATCCAAGGCAGGCTCCAGGCTCTGAGCTGTCAGCACAGAACCCGACGTGGGGCTCGAACTCACGAGCTGTGAGATCGTGACCTGAGCCGAAGTCAGACGCCCAACTGACTGAGCCACCCAGGTGCCCCAATTGTCATATCTTTTAAATCTACTTCAATCTAGAATATTTCCTCTGTCTTTCTTGTATTTTGAGACCTACACATTTTTCAAGGTCGCAGACCAATTATTTTATAGAACAACCCTCAGTTTGAATTTTTCTGATGTTTCCTCATAATTATTCAGGCTATGACTTTTTGGTAAGAATTTTACAGAAATTATCCTGTATTCTCAGAAGGCACATAACGTTCATTTGTCTGATTTCTAGTGGTGTTAATTTTGATTAAGGTGGTATCTATCAGATTCTTCCATTATAAGGTTATTATTTTTTACTTTTAAAATAAATTATTTTGTGGGGAAAAAGCTTTGAGACTATGTAAATATACCATTCCTTAATAAACCTTCACCCCCTGGTTTTAACATTTATTGATGCTTCATGTCTGAACCATTATAATGATGGTTGCCAAGTGGTGATTTCCCAATTTTTTCATTCCTTCAAAATTTATTAGTTGCATTCTAATGTAAGAAAGAGTTTTCCCTTTCCCCCTATCCATTCATGCATTTATTCATTCATCCATTCATATGTGTATAGACCCATAGATTCCTATTATATTTGATGGATTACAATTTCTACTTCATCATTTCTTTGGATGCTTAAGTTGTCCAAATTTAACCATTGAGAGCCCCTTCAGGCTACCTCCTGTGCTCTTCTGATATGTCTTCATCATTTTTTAAGTTCTTTCTTATTTTCTGGCCCAAGAAAAGTTTCTAGGCTCCTCTTGTGCTTCCCCTGCCCTGGCCCTGGAATCAGCCATTTCTTCCAAGACCCCTGGTTCCTTGTAGTGGAGAATGGTTTTAGAAACTAAGATTCAGATGCTAAGTGTGGTCATTGCTCCTAGGATGTTATTGCTTCTAGATCCTTTCATTGGACTGAGGTAGGAAACACATACACAAGCACAACATATGCATATAGCATATACATATATGACAAACATACAACATATCTGCATCTGTGTCTTTATCTGTCTGTCTACCATGACTTCTAATGTCTCCAATTCCAATCAAAACCACAGCAGTTATTCTGGCCTTCCCCCTGTCCATATTTGTACCTTATTTACTTACTTGCTCATTCCTCCTTTATGTAACCAATCTTTTAACCCCATCACTGCTTTCTCAACCTTGGAACTCTATCTCCCCTACATCCCCTCAGCCACTTCCTCAGCTCTGTTTCCTTGGTCCCAACCCTTCAGGCCCTGCCATCCATAGCTACCTCAGAAGAAGGAAATAGAAGAAAGCTAATAACTTTCTTAAAGAAAATATAAGGGAAAAGAAGGGAACAAAAGCGGAACAGAAAGACACTGAAAGGCTTTTTCCCCTTTTTAAAAAAATACATTATAAAACATACAAAGAATAGAAAGAATAATATACTGACCCCTACCTAGCATTTGTCCTTAGTATAGACAATTCTCAGCTCCTGCCCAGCTTTGTTTGGTCAATACCCCTACCTACTCACCCTCTCTATTATTTTGAAACAATCCCAGAAATTATATCATTTCATCTATAAATATTTCTATATGCATATCAAAAGAAATTACAATACTATTATCACACTTTAAAAACTCACAATTGTTCCTTAATAGCATCAAACATCTTGGAAGTGTTCAAGTATGTTCAATTGTAGAGAGTTTTAAGCAGGGAAGGAATATATTCAGATAGAAATTTTCAAAGGATCTCTTTAGCCACCAAAAGGAGAATGGGCTGTAGAGAAGAAAGAGCAAAGTCAGGAAGATCAATTAGAAGTTTTCTGATTGCCTTAGCCATAGATAATGGTTACTTGGATCATGGTGTATTATGGGAGATAAGAAGGGGTCACATGCTTGATGTATTTTGGAGATAGGGTGAACCAGACTTGTTGAATAGAGTGGATATGGATATGAGAAAAAAAAGTGGAATGAGGAAAGAGGAAAATAAAATTTTGGCCTGAGAAAGTGACTAGCTGTTATACTGTATTAATTATCATTTGCTGTGTAACAAATTACCCCCACATGGAATCATTTATCATCTCTTGTGGTTTCTGTGAGCCAGGAATTCAGACAGGTCCTAGCAGCGATGGCTTGTTTCTGTTCCATATATGGAACCTCAGCTGGAAGGCTTTAGGGCTGGAGGCTGAAACCATCTAAAGGTCTGTTCAACTTACCTGTCTAATGGTTAATGATGGATGTCAGCTCAGGCCTTACCTGAGGCTATCAGCTGGAATATGTACACATGACCTCTCCATGTGGTCTGAGCTTTTTCACAGCATAGTGTTTGGCTTCAAAAAGTGAGCATCTTGAGAGAGATAAGGAGCCAAGCAGAGGAAGCTCTACCTTTTCTATGATCCAGTGTCAGAAGTTACATAGCATCACCTCCTCTGTGCTCCATTGATCAGGGAAGTCGCAAACCCTGCCAAGATCCAATAACAGAGATCACAGAACCCACTTTTCAATGGCACACTGTCAGTCACATTGTAAGAAGAGCATGGGAAATGGGATAAGTATTTTGGTGCAGCTATCTATAAAATACAATCTACCAGAGGTGCTCTGCCCTAAATGGAGACAACTTGGGTAATGGTGTTTTGGTAGTATTCGTAAGTCTGTTTCACCAAGTAGGAATGTAGAATAGACAGGTGGACATAAAAATCTGGAGCACCCGGGGCGCCTGGGTGGCGCAGTCGGTTAAGCGTCCGACTTCAGCCAGGTCACGATCTCGCGGTCCGTGAGTTCGAGCCCCGCGTCGGGCTCTGGGCTGATGGCTCAGAGCCTGGAGCCTGTTTCCGATTCTGTGTCTCCCTCTCTCTCTGCCCCTCCCCCGTTCATGCTCTGTCTCTCTCTGTCCCAAAAAAATAAATAAACGTTAAAAAAAAAAAAATTCTGGAGCACCCAAGAGATGTCCAGGTTAGAGATACAGATTTAGATGATATTTTTAAGTCATGACACTGGATGAAATAACCTCAGGAAAGGAAGGAGGTAGAACAGAAGGCTAGAGGGTTGGTAGAACAGGATTGGCTATTGACTATGGAGCAAATAGATCAGTGAGACGTCCTGGGAAGCCCAGAGAAAACTTTCAAAAAGGAATTTGAATCACTTTTAAGAATCACCTTCTATGTAAGCTTTAAATATTAGAAAAAACTGTGATTTTGATGCTTCATATATATATTCATGAATATAGCTATTCATATAGAGTCAACAGGATGTATAGAGAATTAAAATATAACTAAACAAGTAAGCATTAACAGTGAAGTATATTAAATGCTGGTGTGAGAAAATACAGGATACTCTGCAAGTATGAATGAGAAGCATTCAATATAGACTGGGGGAAAATCAAGGAAGTCTTCCAGGAGGAAGTAAAATTGAAGTGGAGACCTGATGAATAAGTGAAAGCCAATTCAAGATGGAGAGATGTGGTCCAAATAGGGAGAACAGCATGTGCAAAGCCTTGGAGTTATGGTAGCGAATAAAACCTTCAAGTAACTGGAGGTGCTAGAGGTACTGAAGATGCTGAAGAGGTGTTGAGCATCTTCAAGTCTGCCACTTGAAAGTGGCACTTTCCACTGTGCCACTGTGGAAAGTCTGCCACTATCCACAGTCTAATGGGAGGTCCGTGGGGAATTTGAAAGGAATGACCTCATCAGTTTTCACTACAGGAGGATCATTTCTGACCATAAAAGGGAGAGTGAATGGAAAAGAATAAGAAAACTAGTAAGGAGGCTTCAGCAGTACTCCAAGGGAGAAATAGCTCCAGCAATTCTGATACTTCCACACCCCCAAAGTATTCAACTTTCTGATCTTACAACTCTTGTTCAGTCGTCTCCTCACTATGTTATCTCTTGGATCCGGTAATTGTTAAAAGCCATGCCATCAACGCTCTCCTCTCCTTTCTCTCTGTTGAACTTACCTTGCAAAACCCAACTCTAGTTTTATCCAACAGTCCACCAGTTTGATGCTTGGACCTGAGTAGTGGAATGTGCCTGGAAAAAATATATGAACGTGCTAGTAGGTTTCGCTTTAAATCTACAACCTCGCATGGGTCTTTGGTGTGATCCTATGCTCTTTCCCTAGTCCATTTCCTTCCCAGCTATCTCTGATAACTGTTTTAGTCCTTCTCTCTGCCTGATCCCCCTTCTACATTTTCATTCCCTGCCAGTTACCTTTGTTTTCTATTTTGCTGAGAAAATCAAAATTATCAAGATAGTTTCCAGACCTTGATGACACTATATTATGTGAAAGAAGTCACTCACAAAAAGACAAATGCTATGTGATTCCATGTATATGAGACATCTAAAGTAGTCAAACTCATAGAGACAGAAAGTAGAATAAATGCTGGTTGCTGGAAGCTGGGGGAAGGGGAAAATGGAAGTTGTTCAATGAATGTAGAGTTTCAGTTTTGCAAGATGAAAAAGTTTTAGAAATCTGTTACACAGTGTGAATATATGTACGCTGGTGAACTTGCACTTAGAAATGGTTAAGATGGTAAATTTTATGTTACATATTTTTTTTTACCACAATGAAAACAACAAAAATATAGTTTTCAGTCTACAACCTGGTTTATTCTCAGCTGGGAGCACTGTGCCCACCCAAGGTCTTCTGTCCCTGCCACTGCCTCCCCCCCACACCCCGGCCAGGTGGTCTCACACCCTTTCATATCCAACCAGAGGTGCCAATGAAGATAATTCAGAGTTATCTGTACAGTTACTCCCCTAATAAAACCCCAAGGCAGAGAGGTAAACATGTCCTGCATGAAGAATCTCAGAGTCACAGAGCTCAGGGCTCTGCTGCAGCCCAGAACTGCGGCAGAAGTTGCCAAGTGAGACCATCACTGGAGAGAAGCTGATGGGATTCCTGAACAAGTTTGTGGAAGATGTGTAATGGAATGCACCCAGAGGAGGACCGGCTCAGTTTGGCATGTGGAATGATGAAGACAGGCATCACCACCCAGAATCTAGGCCAGGAAACTAAGTGAGCAGAAGAAAGGTGTCGTGCATGTTCCCCAGGCTGGATGGAAACTGACGAGGCAGGACCCAACAGCACAAAGGCTTGGTTGAAAGAGCAGAGACCCACATATTTAGTCCCTTTGCCCACACGTATACTGAGGGGCCTCAGGGGCCAGTTTGGGAGGAAAATGTAATGTTGGGCTGGACTCAGAGCTCCATTCTTGGGCACCGTTTAGTCCCTGTCCTGACTCAGACCAAGGTACATTTAACGCTGGCCAAAAACATCACTGTGGAGGACTCCCTTCAGGTTGCCTGCTAATTCTATAAAGTCATTTGTGATCTCCTCCATGATAAGCTATAGGGGAAAAAATGTGTAATTGCTGAAAATAGTGAATGAAAATCAACACATAAATAAGTGGTTCTTCATAAATACCCATTTGTGCAGATTGTTTACCTGCTGAAACAACTCCATCTCAGAAGTATAATATAGCTTTCAAAGATTACATCCAGGGGGCACCGGGGTGGCTCAGTTGGTTAAGCATGTAACTCTTGATCTCAGCTCAGGTCTTGATCTCAGGGTCCTGAATTCAAGCCCTGCGTTGGGTTCTGCGCTGGGTTTGCAGCCTTCTTAAAAAAAAAAAAAAAAAAAAAAAAAGTAACACTCAAAGAAGGGACAGTATAACCCAAGTGCTGATAAACTTTTTCTGTTAAAGGTCAAATAGTAAATATTTTCAGATTTGTGGACAGGCCAGGCAATCTCAGAAAATGAAACAGATGGTGCCAAAAAGGCTAAGATAATTCTGTGAACTGACTATAGTCATGTTCCTGTTGATGGTAAAAATATCCAGCAATGTTCTAGAAAAGGAGATTTTATTTCACTTTTACTCACAAATTATTTGTGAATTAAACAGCAGTGAAAATGAAAGACTATATGGCAAATCAACAGACATGGGCAATCATCAACTTCCCTAAACTTCTCTCTAGTTGTAACAGAAAGCTATTTCTCATTGTTAAGTGTGAGACACTTGTGTTATTTGCTCTTCATAATTCATCTTGTCTTGCAGAGTATTAGATATTTTAAAAATGAGGGGCATCTGGGTGGCTCTGTCAGCTAAGCGTCCAACTTCAGCTCAGGTCACCATCTCGTGGTTTGTGAGTTCAAGCCCCACATTGGGCTCTCTACTCTCAGCACAGCGTGCACTTCAGATACTCTGTCATCCTCCCTCTCTTTCTTTCCCCCTCTCCAGTTCTCACGCTCTCTCTCTCTCTCTCTCTCTCGGTATCTGTCAGAAATAAACAACAAAAAATTTTTAAATGCAATTAAATTCTAAATAACTTTGAGATTGTTATAGAAACACACTCTGCTTCTGCCCGTCACCCCCACCTCCCACAGCAATGACTTAGATTTTATAGTATTTGAAGTGGGCACGTAGACTTTGGGGTATTTGACATTTTCCATCATGTATAGCAATTAAAAGCAAGCTATGGACAAAACTGGGGCCTCCGCTTAATTTCATAACCAACCAACCAACCAACCAACCCACCAACAAACCAAGTAGGAAAGTCTCTTTTCTTCTCAGTTTCTTTATCCTTTTTGTTCTTACATTTTTTTTATTTTTAAATTTTTATTAAACTACAGTTGACACATAATATTACATTGGTTTCAGGTATACAACACAGTGATGCAACATCTCTATTGTGCTCACCACAAGTGTGGTTGCCATCTGTCACCATCCAACTCCATTATAATACCATTGACTATAGTCCCTATGCTGTGCCTTTTATTCCCATGATTTATTCATCCCATAATTGGGAGCCTGTACCTCCCACTTCCCTTCACCCATGTTGCAGCAATTTCCCCCCACCATCCCCTCTGGCAACCATCAGTTTGTTCTCTGTATTTATGGCTCTGTTTCTGCTTTTTTGTTTGTTTGTTTTGTTAGATTCCACATAAAAGTAAAATCGTATAGTATTTGTCTTTCTCTGACATATTTCACTTAGCATAATACCCCCTTTTTCCATCTATGTTGTCACAAATGGCAAGATCCCATCCTTTTCATGGCTGAGTAATATTCCATTATACATATACATATACATATACATATACATATACATATACATATACATATACATACATATACATATACCATATCTTCTTTATCTATTCATCAATATGGATATGAGTTGCTTCCATAACTTGGCTATTGTAAATAATGCTACAATAAACATAGGGGTGCATATATCTTTTCAAATTAGTGTTTCATTTTCTTTGGTTAATACCCAATAGTGGAATTTCTGAATCATATTGTATTTCTATCTTTAATTTTTGAGGAACCTCCATAGTGTTTTCCACAGTGGTCGTACGAATTTACATTCCCACCAACAGTGCCTGAGGCTTCCTATTTCTCTATATCCTTTCCAACATTTGTTATTTCTTGTCTTTTTTATTCTGGCTAGAATAAAAAGGTATAAAGTAATATCTCATTATGATTTTAATTTGCATTTCCCTGATGAATAGTGATGTTGAACATTTTTTAATGTGTCTCTTTGCCATGTATATGTCTTTGAAAAAAATGTCTATTTAGGTACTCTGCCCATTTTAATAAGACTGTTTTTTTGGTATTGAGTTGCATAAATTCTTTATATATTTTGGATACTAAACCCTTTTGGTATATATCATTTGAAAATATCTCCTCTAATTCAGCAGGTTGCCTTTCATTTTGTTGATAGTTTCCTTCACTGCGTAAAACCCTGTTATTTCAATGTAGTCCCAATAGTTTATTTTTACTTTTATTTCCTTTGCCTGAGGAAACGTATCTAGAAAAAGGTTGTGAAGGCTGATGTCAAAGAAATTACTGCCTATGTTTCCTTCTAGGAGTTTTGTGGTTTCAGGTCTCACATTTAGGGCTTTAATCCACTTAAAGTTTACTTTTGTATATGGTATAAGAAAGTGATTTAGTTTCATTCTTTTTCATATACCTGTCAAGTTTTCCCAGCTACATTTATTGAGGACATTGTCTTTCCCCATTGTATGTTCTTGCCTCCTTTGTTGTAGATTAATTGGCAATACACATATAGGTTTATTTCCAGGTTTTCTTTTCTATTCTGTTGGTCTATGTGTCTATTTTTGTGCCAGTACCACACAATTTTGATTACTATAACTTTGTAGTATCTTGAAATCTAGGATTGTGATACCTCCAGCTTTGTTCTTCTTTTTCAAGATTGCTATGGCTATTCAGGGTCTTTCCTAATTCCATTCAAGTTTTAGCATTATTTCTTGTAGTTCTGTGAAAAATTTATTGTTATTTTGATAGGAATTTCTTTGGATCTATAGATTGCTTTGGGTAGTATGGACACTTTAACAACATTAGTTCTTCCAATCCATGAGCATAGAATATCTTTCTATTTGTGTTGTCTTCAGTTTCTTTCATCAATGTTTTATCACTTTTTAGAGTACAGATCTTTCACCTCTTTGGTTAAGTTTATTCCTAGGTATTTATTATTTTTGGCACAATTGTAGATGAAATTGTTTTCTTGATTTCTCTTTCTGCTACTTTGTTATTAATGTGTAGAAATGCAATGGATTTCTGTATATTAATATTGGATTCCGCAACTTTACTGAATTCATTTATTACTTCTAATAGTTTTGGTGGAGTCTTTAGGGTTTTCTATGTATAGTATGGTGTCATCTGCAAACAGTGACAGTTTTACTTCTCCCTTACCAGTTTGGATATCTTTTATTTCTTTTTCTTGTCTGATTGCTGTGGTTAGGTCTTCCAGGACTACCTTGAATAAAAGTGGTAAGAGTGGACATCCTTGTGTTGTTCCTGATCTTAGAGGAAAAGCTGTCAGTTTTTCACTGCTGAGTATGATGTTAGTTATGGGTTTTTCATGTATGGCCTTGATTATGTTGAAGTATGTTCCCTCTAAATTTGTTGAGAGTTTTTATCATGAATGGGTATTGAATTTTGTCAAATGCTTTTTCTGCATCTACGGAGATGATTATGATTTTTATACTTGATTTTGTGATGTGGTGTATCATGTTGATTTCAAACTATTGAACCATCCTTGTGTCTGTGGAATAAATCCGACTTGATCATGTTGAATGATTGTTTTAATGTATTGTTGAATTCAATTTGCTAATATTTTGTTGAGGATTTTTGCATCTATGTTCATAAGGGATATTGGCCTGTAGCTTTCTTTTTTTGTAGTGTTTTTGTCTGGTTTTGTTATGAGGGTAATGCTGGCCTCACAGAATGAATTTGGAAGCTTTCCCTCCTCTTTTATTTTTTGGAATAGATTTTGGATCTCCTTTAAATGATAGAATGCAGTTGTGAATCCATTCTGGCCTTGAACTTTTTATTTTAAGATTTTTTTTGATTACCAATTCAATTTTGTTACTATTAATTACTCTCTTCAGATTTTTCTACTTCTTTCTGATTCACCTTTGGAATTGTGTGTTTCTAGGAACTTATGCATTTCATCTAGGATGTCCAGTTTGTTAACATATAATTTTTCATAGTATTCTCTTCTAATTCTTTGTATTTCTGTGGTGTTGGTTGTTACTTCTCTTTCTTTTCTCATTTTATTTATTTGCGTCCTCTCTTTTTGATGAGTCCAGCTAAAGGTTTATCAATTTTGTCGATTTTTTTCAAAGAACCAGCTCTTAATTTCATTTATCTTTTCTTGTTTGTTTTTTTTAATTTATATTTCCCTTATTTCTTCCTCTGATCTTTATGATTTCTCTCCTCTGACTAGCCTTGAGCCTTGTTTATTCTTTTTTTTTCTACTTCTTTAGGTGTCAGGTTAGATTGATTATTTGAGGTTTTTCTTGTTTCTTCAAATAGGCCTGTATCACTATAAATTTCCCACTTAGAACTGCTTTTGCTGTGTCCCAAAGATTTTGGACCATTGTATTTCATTTTCATTTGTCTTTACGTACTTTTTTGTTTCCTCGTTGACCCATGGACTATTTAGTAGCAAGTTATTTTGCCTCAATGTGTTTGTGTCCTTTTTTCTGTTTTATTTTCTTATGATTGATTTCTAGTTTCATACCATTGTGGTCAGAAAAGATGTGAGATATGATTTCAGTATCCTTAAATATACTGAGACTTGTTTTGTGACCTAACATATGATTGATCCCAGAGGATGTTCAATGTGCCTTTGAAAAGAATGTGTATTCTGCTGTTTTTAAATAGAATGTTCTATATATATCTGTTAAGTTGATCAGGTCTAATGTATTGTTCAAAGCCACTGTTTTATTATTGAATTTCTGCCTGGATAGTCTATCTACTGATGTAGGTGTAGTGCCAGAGTCCCCTACTATTGTTGTATTACTGTCAATTTTTCCCTTTATGCCTGTTAATATTTGCTTTATGTGTTTAAGTACTCCCATGTTGAGTGCATAGGTATTTATAATTGTTATATCCTCTTGTTGGATTGACTCCTTTATCATTATGTAATACTAGGGCACCTGGGTGGCTTGGTCTGTTAAGCGTCTGACTTCGGCTCAGGTCATGATCTCACAGCCATGTCAGTCTCTGTGCTGACAGTTCAGAGCCTGGAGCCTGCTTCTCATTCTGTGTCTTCCACTCTCTCCCTCCCCTGCTCACACTCTGTCTCTCTCAAAAATGAATAAGCCTTAAAAAAATTATCACTATGTAAAAACAAGGGCACTTTTTTAAGATTCCATATTGATGAGGCATTTTCATGGAGTGGGTGCAGCAATCAGCTTTTGAAGTCGTACATTTGAATCCTAGTCTTGCTGCTTGTGCATGCGCTCCTTGTTTTTTGTTTTTGTTTTTGTTTTTTAATGTTTTTATTTATTTTTGAGACAGAGACAGAGCATGAGCAGGGAGGGGCAGAGAGAGAGGGTGACACAGAATCTGAAGCAGGCTCCAGGCTCTGAGCTGTCAGCACAGAGCCCAACATGAGGCTCGAACTCACAGACTGTGAGATTGTGACCTGAGCTGAAGTCCGATGTTTAACCAACTGAGCCACCCAGGCGCCCCGCACTCCTTGTTCTTAAGACCTGTGCTCGTACCTAAGGAGGAATATAGTGTCAAATGACACAACTAACAGCTTAGTAGAGTTTGATTCAAGGGAAAACAGTGCACAGATTGGGGGAGTACAGTGCATTACAAACACATTTCCCATGGTATTTGGGGCAAGAGCGAGTTTTGCAGAGCATCAGAAGTGGCAGTGCAGAAAGAGATTATGAATGACTTGGGTTGCATAGCTGACCTTATTCAAAAAGATGAAGGAAAGAGGAAATAAATATGGAGCCCAAAGTTTTCTTGGTGTTTGGGGATTGGCTCAGTAGATGTACAGCTGACCCTTGCACAACACAGATTTAAACTATGTGTGTTCATTTATATGTGGGTTTTTAAAATTTTTTTTTCAACGTTTATTTATTTTTGGGACAGAGAGAGACAGAGCATGAACGGGGGAGGGGCAGAGAGAGAGGGAGACACAGAATCGGAAACAGGCTCCAGGCTCTGAGCCATCAGCCCAGAGCCTGATGCGGGGCTCGAACTCACGGACCGCGAGATCGTGACCTGGCTGAAGTCGGACGCTTAACCGACTGCACCACCCAGGCGCCCCTATATGTGGGTTTTTAAAATAAACCCAGTACAGTACTGTAAAATGCATTTTCTCTTTCTTACAGTTTTCTTAATATTTTCTAGCTTACTTTACTATAAGACCATTGTATGTAATACATACAACATACAAAATATGTGTTAATCAATTGTTTATGTTATTAGTAAGGCTTCCAGTCAACAGTAGGCTATTAGTAGTTAAGTTATTGAGGAATCGAAAGTTATATATGGATTTTCAGCAGTGCAGACAGAGGGGATTGTCACTCCAACCCCCTTGCTATTCAAGGGTCAACTGTCCTGTGTTTCTGGTCAAGCAGAGCATTTATAGGAACACAAAAGTTTGGTTTGCTGACATGACAGCCCAGACAGGAGTGGCTTCATTTGGGGCCTGGAAATTTATCTCAACAACAGCAAATGTTTAGAGGCACAGATGCTGGAGTCACACTGCCCAGCTTTGAACCCCAACCCAATGGAAAGATCTGGTGTTCCCCAGGTAGCTTAGCGATCAAACTTAACACCAATAATGGTAGGACAGTCTGTCAGTGGACACCTCCTACTGTAATGCCACATGAAGAACACAGCATGTTCTATAACAGATTCTGGCCAAAAATGTTTTACTAAAATGTTTCCAGTTAACAGGAAATACTAGACTTTGAAAAATAGTAGTAAGCAGAAGAAATCATCCACAGCTGCTCTGTTCTCTTGAAAAAGTCAAAGTCAAAGTCACTAGGAAAAAAAAAGTCAGGGAATATAACCAATCACAGTATGTGAAATGTGGTTGGGTGTTTGTATGAAAAACCCGACTATTAAACTCTCTGAGACTTGGATATGGAGTGGGTTGATATGAGGGAAATATTGTTAAATCTCTTTTATGTGAATATGTTATTTATGTAGGGATGACATATCATGAAGTCTGTGACATTAACATGGTTCAATGAAATATATACAGAGAGACAAATAGATAAATCAAATATAGCAAAATGTTCACAACTGTTGAAGCTTGGATGGATGTATAGCTGTCTGTTACATTATTCTTTCAACTTTTCTATATGTTTAAAAACTTTCAAAATAAACATTTTGGGGAAAAAAAGACAGCTTCCACAGCTCCTACCAATACACCTACCAATATGCCTGCATCTATATCCAAATACTATATTTTCCCTATGGTTTTCATGATACAATTTTATCCTGCTTTTTACAGCCATTATCTCCAGTTTACAGGAACTCATCACTTTTACCTACCCAAGGACATCTCGACAGCAATTTTCCCTTCTCTCTTCTACATACCTCCTGTAGGCCCTACATACCCTTCTATCTACTACTGCATTTATCTACTACCCTTTACAGAAAAATTCAATTCAATTTAACAAATATTTATTGAGTACCTACTCTGTGCTGGGGATATGGTAATAAAAGACAAAAGTACTTGCTTTCACGGAGCTTATCCTTTAGTTGATGAAGACAGATAATACAGAGAGTAAGTAAACAAATGATGTAGAATATAAGAGGGAACTAGGTAATAAGGAGAAAATGAAGCAAAATAAGAAGGAAGGGGAGCACATGTGTAGTGGTATCCAGGGTTCCTGACAACCTGTGTAGAAGCCTGTAGAGACCTTCCACCAAAGCATGTGGCTTGGCGGGTAGAGGCTGAGCTAGTTATCAGGCCTCATTTTACTCCCCTTGCCCGGGCACCTGTGTACAGTAAACATCTTGCACAGTCATCTGGGGTAGCTCTGGGGATTTTGCAATTTAAATAGGGTGGCTTTCAAAATACCTTAGATTTTCCTACAGTTCAAATGGGGAGCTGTTGCTGGTTTGGGCAGAGAATGTGATCTGGCTTATGGTTTCATAGCATCACTTGAGCTACTGTGTTGAGAATGGACTGTGCGGGGGACAGAGGTGGAAGTAAGGAATTTAGAAAACCAATCCAAGTAAGAGAGGATGATGTCGCAGATGAGATGTTAGTAGGGAATGTGGTGTGGATGGTCCAATTCTATATATATATTTTAATAGATCTGTTGATGGAGATAATATGGAATGTACAAGAAAGAGAGAAATCAAAGATGACGCCAGGCTTTGGGTACTGAACAATCAGAAGGTTGGAATTTTGATCATCTGAGATGAAGATTATTGGTAGACCAGGGTTTGGGAAGAATATCAGGAGATTGATTTTGGACATTTAATTTTAGCTGCCTATGAGAATCCAAATGGAAATGAGTATAGAAGTCTAGAGATCATGGGTTTCAAAGAATTTCAAGGATTCTCAAAAGAGTTGTCTATAGTCATTTTTACCATTTCTTTTTCCTTCGTTCTTCTGTGAACCCATGGTATAGCAAGAAATACATTTGCTCTTTGTCCTTAGTTTCTGGTACAAACCTCCCTAAACTCTTGGAATTTTCTAAGTGATAAGAGTGTCTTTTGTCCTTCATTTGGAGCCTTTTTGGGCTTACGCTAATGAAGTGACTTGGGGTAGTGCCCTTAGATAGCCTCAGGATGGGGCTGGTCATCCAAAAGACTAAGTGATTAGAGGGTTGAAACTTTCAGTACCACCCACTGGTCCCTGAGAAAGGGGTAGGAGGGTGCTTCAGATTACACTCTATAAAAACTCTTTAACAAGATTTGATGAACTTACAGGTTGGTGAACACATGCACATTCTGGGAGGGTGGTACACCCCCGTTCCTTGGGGAAAGAAGCTCCTGTGCTCAGAAACTTTCTGGGTCTTGCCTTATGGACTTCTTTATCTGGCTGTTCATCTGTACCCTTTATAAACTCCTTAATAATAAACTGATATATGTAAGTAAATGTTTCTCTGAGTTCTGTGAGCTGCTTTAGCAAACTAATCAAATCTGAGTTGGGGGTTGTGGGAACCTCCGATCTATAGCCAATTGGTCAGAAGCACAGGTGACAACCAAGACTTGTGATTGGAGTCTGAAGTGGTGTGTATGTATGTATGTGTGTGTGTGTGTGTGTGAGAGAGAGAGACAGTTTTGTGGGACTGAACTCTTAACCTGTGGATCTAATGCTATCTCCAGTGTCAGAATTGAGTTTACTGTAGGAAACCCAGTCAATGTCCATTGAGAATTGGAGAGTTGCTTTGTGATGTTGTAAAAACTACTTTTGTCCCCTATCACACTCCTCTGAAACTGCTTATGTCACCTATTACCTCCCACTGCTAAATCCAATGACAAATTTTCTTCATACTCAAAGAATGCTATTTGAGCTACAGAAGAATTTGCAGTCTTTATAAAGCCACTTTATCAGAGTCATTTGACATAGAAGATCATTTCCTCTGGTTTTGAAAAAAAAATTAACCAAACTTCACCCTTTCCTGTTCCTCATTTTTCACTGGACATGCTTTCCTTCTTAGTCTGCTTTACTGGTTTTTCCACATTTTCCCAATGCAAGTGTTGGAGGGCAAAGTCCTAGAGCTCAACACTTGGATCCTATCTCTTTACATAGATTAACCTTCCATGCAGTCCTGGCTAGTTCGAAGTTTCTCTCTAGTGCAGATCTCTCCTCCAAGCTCCAGACCATGACTGCTGGACATCTTCATGTGGATGTCTAGTCACAAATTCAAACTTATGGGTCCAAAACCAAACTCCCACGCCCTCTTACTCTCCTGTAGTCTTACACATCTCAAAAATAGCAACTCCATTTTCACAGTTTCTCAGGTCAAAATCTTGGAGTCCCTTGACTCCTTGACTCCCTTTTTTCCCCCCTCAGACTCATATCCAGTACCTCAGACACTCTTCAAATTTATTTCAAAACATACCTATTATCCACACCCACCACTACCATTCTGGTTCAAGGCCATTATCCTTTACTTGTATTAAAGAACTAGTTTCTTTAAAAAAAAAAAAAAACATGTTTTTAAATGTTTATTTAATTTTGAGAGAGAGAGTACACAAACGAGGGAGGGGCAGACACAGAATCCGAAGCAGGCTCCAGGCTCTGAGCTGTCAGTAACAGAGCCCCATGTGGGGCTTGAACCCATGAACTGCAGGATCATGACCTGAGCCAAAGTCAGACGCTTAACCGACTGAGTGAATCAAGTGCCCCTAAAGGATTAGTTTCTTAACTGGCCTCCATGCTTTTTACATTTGCTCTTCTATAGTCCAGAAGACTCTAGCCATCAGAAAGATCATTTTAAAATAGAAGTTATGCCACTGATGTAGTCAAAACTTTCCAAGGCTTTCCATGTTATCCAGAATCAAAGCCCATGTCCTTCTGATGGCCAAAAATGATTTGCTGTATGCCCCCTCCTCTGCCGTCCATGACCTCCTATCACTCACCTCCTCCATCACTATGCTACAGTCACCATGACCTCTGCTTTTCTTGAAGACTTTAAGCTTTTGCACTTGCATTTCCATCTTCTTATAACTCTGTTTCTGGGGCGCCTGGGTGGTTCAGTCAGTTGAGTATCCGACTCTCGGTTTTGGCTTAGGTCATGATCTCACAGGCCTGTAGGTTCAAGCCCTGCATCTGCCCCTGTGCTGACAGTGTGGAGCCTGCTTGGGTTTCTCTCTCTCTCTCTCTCTCTCTCTCTCTCTCTCTCTCCACCCCCCCACCTTGCACGAGCATACTCTCTCTTTCAAAATAAATAAATTAAATTTTAAAAAACCTGTTTCCTCAGGGACTTACATGTTTTTTCCTTACTTCCTTCAGATCTCTGCTAAAATATCACCTTATCAGAGTCTTCTCCTAACAATTCATTATAAAGTCCTTCTCCCAACCATCACTCTCTATGACTCTTGCCCTGCTGCATTTGTCTCACTAGTACCCATCATTTCCTGACATGTACTTACTTATTTATCTCTATCCACTGGAGTGGAAAGTCATGATGGCAGAGATGTTGTCTGTTTTTGCTTTTTGGTTTTACTATTGAATTCCCAACACCCAGGAAAGTGGCCAGCATAGTTTGTTCTTAGTAACTAAGAATGAAGAATGATATATACAACAGTGATAGTGGACCAACAGCCTCCAAGATGGCTCCCAATGATCCCTGTGTTTGGTATTCATGCTTTTGTATACACCCTTCCCACATGAAGTAGAACTGATTGACCTGTGTCACTAGTGGCAGAAATGACAATGAGTGACTTCCAAGGTGAGGTCATAAAAGATGTTGTGGCTTCTATCTCGCCCACTCTCTTGCATTAGTCATTGCGTCAGGGAAGACAGGATTGTGTCATGAGGATGTTCAAGTGGTCTACAGACAGGCTTGTGTAGGAAGGAACTGAGGTCCTGCTAACAAGCAGCACCATTCAAAAGTGAAGTATTTTAGGAGCAGATTTCGAACCTTAGTCAAGTTTTTAGGTGACTGCAGCTTTGGCCGACATTGTGACTACAAGTTAGAACCTAGGCCAGAACCCCTTGACTACTTTGCTCCCGAGTTCCTGATCCACAGAAATTGTGTGAGATGATGCCTGTTTATTGTTGCTGTGAGGTGCTAAATTTGGTAGAAATGTATTATACCACAGCTACTAGAACCTCTTTGCTGGTTCTCCTTGAGAATTTTGCATTTGCTTTCCCTTCTGCCTAAAACTTAATTCCCTTAGGTAGTTTTATGTTTTAATCTCTTACTTCCATCATGCTTCAGCTAAAATGTCATGCTATGCAGTTATGCACCAAAGCAACAGTGGATACAGGATGTGATATCTGGGAGGTATATGTAATAAGATTAAGTAACTGGACATGGGGGATAACAGGAAGAAGTCAAAATGATTCTCAAATTATTGGCTTATGTAACTAGTTTGTGCCATTCCCAAATTTTGGGAAAGAGGATTGGGGCAGAAATTATAAATTTAATGTTGGACCCACTAAATGTGAAATGTCTAAGAAAGAGCCAAGTGGAGATACCCAGCATGCAAGCAAGCATACCAGTTGCAACACAGAAGAGAGATCTGGGCTGGAAACAAAGACCTTGAAATCGGGACCAGCTATACAATTTGCAGTGCCCAGTGCAAATGAAACTTTGCAGGGTTTCTTGTTCAAAGAACGCATGAGGTCCACCAGCTGCCAGATCCCCTTCCCACCAATTTGTAGGACTGACAGACCACGCCCTGGCTGAAGGTGGGGAAGTGGAGCCAAGTATCTCCCCTTCTCATGGACTCTAGGCTCCAAACCACATTAAAGGGACAGCCTCCAAGAGATTGCAACTTCCACGCAGGATGCCCTTAGGTAGAGGATGGGCAAGAGGCTCACTCTCGCTGGTCACCCAGCGGGTGCACTGTGGCACTGCCACTCTAGGGCAGGAACAGCTGCCATCCTGCCCCACCTTACGACACCATGGAGGCACGCACATGACCCCGACCTTCCCTATGCCTGTGCCTACGTCCTCTTGGTGCTAGTGGTCCTGGTCTTGGGTAGGGCAAAAAGGAGCGTGGGCAAGGCTGAGACCCTATCCCTGGGAGGCAGAGAGGCAGTGTGGGGCAGGACTGTATGAGAACTAGCACACTTCTCTGTCTCACTGAACTCCAGATATAAAACAAAAATTCAAAGATAATGTTATTAAGAATTTTAAGCTGGCAACCACAGAGCATTAAGACCCCAAGCATTAAATCCCTTCGAGTGCAGGAACCTCTGTAATTGAACTGTTCCTATGCCCATGAAACTGGCCCTGTTTGGAAAAGATGGTAAACTTGTAAGACTGAATGACTTCAATAGGGAAAGATGAGAAGGAAAAGGGACAGGATCAAAGCCAGAGAAGCAACAACATTTAAGAAATGGGCAGAGAAAGGGCATACTGTGGTGAGGCAAAGGTTGTAATTAATCAGAAGACCAATGAAGGAGAAAATACTCGGTCTACCTCCCCTGATTTGGAAAAGCTTTGCAAATCCAATAACCTGGCCACATATTATTAGGCACATTTTATTTCACTAACTATTCACAACATAATGATAGTTTTTCAGGGTCAAGGGTGTGGTTCTTACATAGGCCTATTACCTTGATTATGTTTGAAGCATATATTATTCAGTTGGGAAAAAAATATTGCATGAGAGAAGCTACAGGAAATAAAATAGATTGAATGAAAGAATGGAATTTACCAATGATCGACTCATAGGTAACCTAAGTAAATAATTAATTTCCCTTCCAGCAACAACAGTTACCTTTACATATAAGGCCAGCAATGTCTCTCTGCAACATTTATAAAGCACCAAAAATGTAAACCCTAAAATCTATGAAGAATTTCAAATGACTCATGGGACCTGTTACAAAATCCACCACAAGAGTTTTATAACTACTAATGGAATTTGAGCAGTCTTAGGCCATACAAACCAGACCATTTGGGGAGAGAACTATGGCAGAAAGTTGATGAGACTTTAAAAGCTTACAATTGATGGGAAAAAAAAGTGATTTTTTTTTTTTAACAGATTCAGAATGTCTCTGGAAGTGGTTTATAAAATGGCCAAGAGCCCAGATTCTAGATGCTTGGGTTAGAACCCCAGCTCTGCCACTTACTTCCTATATGTGACTGATTTTGGATTATTCAGTCATCCTGTGTTTGAGTAAATGTGGTAATAGCTCCTAGGGTTGTTATAAGGATTAAATGCATGAATATAAAACATTAAAAAAAACTATGGCTGGCACATAAAAAGCACTATGTACACATTTGTTAAATGGAAATTGTGATAACTTATCATGTCACTAAAATGTGTTGGGAATTTCTACTTTAGTAGGTCCCATAAAGCTTTGGGGAGAGAGTTGACTAAGAGAAAACATTCTTTTTTCCCTCCTTCTCGTTCTTTTTTTCTTCTTTATTCTCCCAGCCCTCCCCCCTTCAGATACTGGATATTTTCTTAAAAGTAATTTCCACATGCCTTATGGTGCATATTCATGGCTGTTCTCCACTTATGATTGCTCTCAATGCTTTATTTCTTTCATACAGAAACTCAAAAAATAAGTGTATGCGAGCATATGATGCACAGTAGACTTAGTGTTATCATAATAATCATAATAATTCTGCTACATTAGTGGAAAAAATATAACAAGTTTCTATGGGAAGTGTTAGACAATGAATGCAACAAGGATCTCAAATATAACTTCTAGCCCTTTTGACAAGTCAAAATGGACCCGTCTGAATTCGTCAGCTTCTTTGAAAACAGTTCTGCAGACTCACAATCCCAGAAACCTGCAGTTCAAAGTACCCCCGTGTGTCTTAAAAGTAGAAATCCCTTTGTATTTGTCTTATTGCTTCCTTTGGTCTCCGGGAATACGTTCTTCCACTCTGCCTCAATTTTACTTTAGTACTTTCTTTGTTTCCTCTGGTTATTATAGTTCCCTCCCCCCCCCCGCCTTAGAGTTTGCACCTAACCATTGTCGAGTTCTTTGGCCTCGTTTGCATTTTTGATACGGAGGACTGCGCTTTCATGGTCCAAACGGGCTGCAGGATGATCCTCTTGCGACCACTCCCTGCGTGTGCTCCCGCGGGCGGGGGTAGGGGGCGCTTTTCTCGATTCCTACCTCTCTTTATGCGGAAATCTTCCTGCCTTTTGTGAACACGCTTCTTTAGATCCCTCTCTCTCACTCTTTGTCTTTTTTCTTCTGTTGCTTATTCTCTACGAGTTTGCCTCTTTCCTGTATAATCTCCCTCTCCCTTGCCCCCCGTGGAATACACGTTCCCTCACTTTGGAAGCAGAGTAATTGATGCTTGAAGATCCTCCATTGGCTCCACGGAGCCTTTAACCTCGTTCTGGCGTGCTCGTCTTCAGGGTTCTTCACCTGAGACGTGGTGGCGTTTACTGCAGAGGCAGTAACACACGTCAAAGAAAGCAAGCCCCAGTATGTATCCATATATGACCTTAGAGCAGAATTCGGGGAACCCTGTCCACTCCCACCCTCGTGTGCTCTCCCCCCTCCGCCCTTCCCCGAGGTCACTCGCGGGCAGAACGCGAGCGCCGACTACTCCTTTTCGCGTCCCGACTTCCTTCTGAGAGCCCAATAAACCCTGGGGAAGTTTAATCATTCCGCAGCGAGCCCGGGCTCTCTCACTGGGCATGCTCAGTGGCCGGGCCCCGCTCGGCTGGCGAGTGGTTCGTCTGGGGCGCAGGGCTCGGGTCGGCGGCCGCCTCGGCTGGCTTCCAGGAGCGCGGGCTGGGCACTGCGGGCCCTGAGCCGGGAGCCAGAAGCACCCCGCGGTCCTCGCCGGGACGCAGGGCCCCGCCAGAGCCGCGGCGTTCCGGAGCCCGGGGGCCCCCAACTTCGCGCCAAGTTCGGAACCGCCTTCTGGGGGAGCCATGCAAATGATGACCAGGGACGTTCTGCTAGAAATGGATCAGGAGGAGGAGGACGACGACGACGGGGATATCGGTGAGCGGGGGGGTTCTCCGGCGTGGGCCGGGGCCGGAAGAAGTTGGGGACTGCGCGCGGGCGCTGCGCTCTGCGCGGGGGCGGCTAGCCGGGACCCGCGGGCGCCGGGGAGGTGGGAGCCCGCACCGCCGTCCCGGGGCCGCAGTGCGGCCGCTTCGCCGCTCGGCTCTCAGCGGGCCGGCGCCGGGTGGAGGCCGGGGAGGCGCGGGGTGCGCACGGGCCCCCGACCGCAGGATCTGGGCGGGCCGCGGACGCAGCGCCTAACCACTCGTGCTGGATACGGGGAAGTCTGTGGACTCTGAAGCGGCAACTTTTGGGTCATTTCCTTCGCCTGGAACCTGCACTGGGGACCCGGCCCCGTTCAGAGAGCAGGGGTGTGACCCACCTGCATCCGCTTTAAAGTGAAAGCAAGGAGCCGCTCTGGGGGGAGGGTGGGGCGCCTCGGTAACTGATTTGTGGCCGCGGGTGGCAACCCGGGATCCTTTTTTCAGCCGCAGAGCCCGCGGGGGAAGTGATTGGAGGAAGAAGCCCTTGTCCGGGGTGGGGCTGGGGGGGATCTCTGAACATTTCCTGCAAGTCCAGAGGGCCCTGGCGCTTGGCGGGGTGGGGAGTGGTTGGGTGGGGCAAGCCTGGGGTGTATCATTTCTAGTTTGAGTTAAAAATGTTTAGAAGTTGTAGACGGAACGAAGGGAGAGCTGTTTAAGAGTGAAATAACTACAGCAACAAACAAAAGGGATGGGAGGAGGTGGGGAAGGGGAAAACAATTGGAGGAGCAGGGAGAACATCACTGTCAGGGAATGATGACCTATTGGGTCTCTCCAGAAGACTGGCAATTAAATTACCGTGCTGGTCTGTTCAGCGACTCCGAGTCTGTTTCCTGCACGCCAAATCAGTTTAAAGCGAAACAGTTCCTGCTCAGATCCTGAAGTCCTATTCTTCACTAATAACAACTTTAGAAGTAACTTAATTCTAGGAGCTAGGTGTGGTTTTTCTTCATCATTTTATTTTTTTATCATTTTATTTTTTTTCCAGCTGTATTGAGCTACAGTTTACATAGAATATTTTGCAAGTTTAAAGTGTACAACAAGTTGAGTTGATACGGTTACATGTTGCAAAATGATTACCACTATGGCTTTAACCCATACCTCCATCAACTCACAAGTAACTGTTTCCTTTTTGTGGTGACAACATTTAAGGTCCACTCTCTTAGCAACTTTCAACTACATGATACAGTATTATAACCACTGTTGCTGTACCTTTCATCCCCAGGACTTGTCTTATGGCTGGAAGTTTGTGCCTTTTGACCAACATCTTCTCCCCTCCACCATTCAATTTCACCTATAAGTATTTGTCTTTGTGAGACTTATTTCACTTAGCATAATGCCCTCAAATTCCATCCATGTTGTCCCAAATGGCAGGATTTCCTTCTTTCTCATGGTTGAATAATATTCCATTGCCCACATGCGAGGGTGAGGAGGTTGAGGAGGGTGCTGGTTGTGGTTATTATACACACACACACACACACACACACAAACACATCTTTATCCATTCGTCTATAGATGGACAGTTGTTTTCATATTTTGGCTATTATAGGTATTATTCACTTAAATCAAGAGAACATGGTAATTTCCTTGTTGATGAGGAACAAATTGAATAGAGGGGCTTATGCTCCACGATTTAGTATAATTGTTCTCATTTGAGAACAATTTATTAGATGGAGGGAGCAAGTAGTGTTTTTTTATTAGAAAGCTGAAGCTCACAGGTTGATCTGCCTAGCTTTTCACATAGCTAGTAAAGATTCAAAACCAGGTTTTCTGACTTGCAAGACCTATGTGGATTAATCCCCTTTCCACCTGGTCACCAGCAGTCAGATAATATATAATGCTACTATTTAACAGACTTTACTGGTAAATCATAGGAGCAGACTGTAAAAAGTTACAGTAAACTAGCACAGTCCATTTCATAGGAAAATACTCTTGCCTGTTATGGTGAGGTATCATCACTGTTTATACTGAGTATTGTGAATAAATAGGGTAAAAACCCAAATGGTAACTGAAATAAGAGACTCTGACCTTTGTTTGTTCCACTGTGCCATCAACAGATCTCAGTTTAGAAAAAACGACTTTGGTCTAGTCTGTGTTTACCAGATGAGGCATCATAAAATTTATCTTAAGTGTGTGGCAATAGGTTATTTTTATTTATTTAAGTTTATTTACTTGAGAGAGCGAGCACACGCACATGACCAGGGGAGGGTCAGAGAGGGAGACAGAGAATCCCAAGCAGGCCCCACACTGTCAGCACAGCATTCAACTCAGGGCTTGATCCCAGGAACCATGAGATCACGACCTAAGCCAAAAATCAAGAGTCCATTGCTGAACCAACTGAGCCAACCAGGTGTGCTGGTTCTTTTTATTTTTTATTTAAAAAAAAAAAATTTTTTAACGTTTATTTATTTTTGAGACAGAGACAGAGCATGAATAGGGGAGGGTCAGAGAGAGAGGGAGACACAGAATCTGAAACAGGCTCCAGGCTCTGAGCATTCAGCACAGAGCCCGACGCGGGGCTTGAACTCACGGACCGCAAGATCATGACCTGAGCGGAAGTCGGACGCTTAACTGATGGAGCCACCCAGCTGCCCCTTATTTTTTTAATTACAGATGTAATTTATGCTGGTTCTATCAAGTCAACCAGTAAATATGTTTTAAAAAGTTAAATATCTCGGGGTGCCTGCATCTGACTTCAGCTTAGGTTCATCTCGTGGTTCGTGAGCTCGAGCCCTGCGTCGGGCTCTGTGCTGACAGCTCAGGAGCCTGGAGCCTGCTTCAGATTCTGTGTCTCCTTCTCTCTCTGCCCCTCCCCTGCTTGTGCTTTGTCTTTCTCTCTCAAAAATAAATAATAAACATAAAAAATTAAAAAAAAATATTTAGAAAGTTAAGTATCTCTATCCCTCCATCACCCCTCCCTCTGTGGGCTACTGATATTATTACTTTACTGTGTGTAGGGGTCAGTTCAACATTATGTTAGGCAACAGATATCATTTAAGTAGGTCTCCACAATTTTTGTTTGTTATACAAACTCAATGTGGATTGCAGTGATTTTATATCAAGTGGAAATGTTTACCATGTCAATAGAAAGTTTATGACATTGTAAAATAGGTAAGTCTTTTTTTTAAAGGTTAGAAGTAGGCTGATGGTATATAGCCTTTTACAAAATAATTGTAATTTTCAACTTAGGGGAGGTCGTGGTGATATGATGATTATAATTTTAACTTGTGCCCCTAGTTTCATATGCAGAACTATGGTTAAGCCGTTGACATCTTTCTCCTAGTACTTGATTGTCATTACTGATAGTTGTATAATTTAAAATCCACTCAGGTACTGAAGATTTCTACGTAATCCCTCTATCAATATTAACTTTATAATTCAGAACAATAGAGTTACTTTTTTTTTTTAAAATGTTTTTATTTATTTTTGAAGGAGAGAGAGACTGAGCGTGAGCAGGGGAGGAGCAGAGAGAGAGGGAGACATAGAATTTGAAGCAGGCTCCAGGCTCCGAGCTGTCAGCCTGGAGCCCGACGCGGGGCTCGAACTCACGGACCGTGAGATCATGACCTGAGCCGAAGTCGGACGCTTAGCCGACTGAGCCACCCAGGCGCCCCTAGAGTTACTCTTGACATATTTCCTGAGTAAAACATTTATCATCGGCTAATTTACAAAGGATGAAAAGAGAATCTTTTTAAACTAGATGTGGTCCCTGGTTATATCATATGAATGTTTTACATACATATATGGAAGTGTTCCTGTAGTGGACTGGGGACTTCGGACTCCCCCCCCCCCCCCCCCCCCCCCCCCCCCGCCAGTGGGTTTCTGCTTACCTTTACCTTTAAAGCACTATTCAGTGCTTTAAGTGTAAGGATTACCTCCTTGTTTGACATGAACCTGTCTAAAGAGTCAAAGGTGGTAAATGTTACTATGAGCGTCTTTTCCATATTTGCTTAACTCATTGCCACCAGAAATTGGTCCCAGAGGTTTGTGAATGAGGCAGCCTGTTGGTATAAGAGCATTTTTTCAAAAGACCACTTATTTTCTAAATCAGCTCCAGCAACCGAATGCAGTTGTGATCCCTGGGCACTGGTGGCAGGAAATATGTGACTTTTAGCCCTTATTTCACTCATGCTGGTGGAGATCACATGGCAAGGCAGGTTTTGTGCACCTGGTGTGCAGAAGAGCATTTCTGGCTGCCTTTCTCCCTCCTCCCGGCCTTTAATCAGTGAGTAGAATGCAACATTTCTTCCTGTTCGTGTAGAAAGTGACAGAAAACTCTTTTACGGCCAAAATGTAGATATTTTGTGTGCTGTTTTATTTTGCGTATGTGTGTGGTTGTTTTGTTTTTTGCATTTCTATGGTTCAGACTTCGCTTAGAGAGAAAAAGTTTTCTCAGGAATAAGTCATGTAGTTCAGGCAAAAAGATTTTGTTTAGATGCTTGGCTGGTTGCTTTGGGATCCCAGACTGTTTATGATAGAGTTTAACTCTCTGATCCCCACAGCTGATGGTCATGTCATTGATTTGGGGAGTTGTAAGAAGAAGCCCATTACCTCCGAGTGATGATGGTCCAGCTGTATCTCTCAAGTGTCCTTATTGGCTCCCTTTTCGCTTTTGCATTTTTACAGAGACTTCTTCATGATTTCTATCCCTTCACTATAAAGTTTGTTTAATCACCTACAAATGTGGTCCTAGCCTCAGTTTTGCCTAATCAGTATTAACTGAGAAAACTTTCTGTGCCAGGTCCAGGATTAGGTGCTGGGCTGGGTGTTGGGAAACTAAAAATAAGTGTTGCACCCCTTGGCTGTGGAGACGTAGGTTCGATGGAACCAGCCGCTTGCAGTAAGTGCTATTACTGAGGTATGTACACAGCTGTGGGAGGGTAATGGGAGACATTTTCACAGAAGAGATTGCTGGGCTGGGTACTGAAGGACCAGGCGGGTGCAGTGGCATAGCAGAAGGAGAGTCTGGATTTCCACGTAGTTCCCTGTGGTGGAAGGCAGCCACTACAAGGCTAGGGAGGCAGGCAGGGGCCACACCATGAAGAAGCCTCTGTACGTTTTAAGGATTTAGGATTTGGAGCTACTGAAAGATTTTAAGGAAAGGAGTGCTGGGATCAAATTTGCCTTTGGGAAAAGATCTCCCTGGCAGCATGTTGGAAAATGGGATTGGAGAGGGGACATTGTAGAAGTAAGTCTTTCTAGCAGTCGGGTTTGGAAATGCCCGTAGCGGCCATGGGAATAGAGGGGAGTGGTCTGAGAGTTTAGGAAAGAGGTGACATCTCCGAGGCATCAGACCCATGGCTTCCAGAAACAGCGTGACTCTTAGACTTCAGCTGAGTGATTAGGTAGAAAGTGGTGGCAGGTGTGCAGGGGGGAACTTCTATTGTTCCAGCAAGTCTTAATACTTTTCCCCTCTGCTTTGGCTCAGACCAATTCCTTTCTTTGGTAATACCAGACTTACCTCCTCTGTTTTTCAGGAGGAGCCTGTCACAAAACCCAGAAAACTGTTACTGATCTTCGTTGTCTAAAGTGCCCACTAATGAATTGTCGCACCCCTTCTTTTTCTGTGCTACACAATCAGCACTCACTTTGTATTTTGTCTTTGTTGTTCATTATCTTTATCTGCACACCTAGAGTGTAAATTTCTTGCATTGGAACTAGGTCGTCTGAGCCTTCTAGAGATCATGCAAAATATCCCAAACATTGTAGACATTCATTGCTATAATTAAAAAACAATTTCTCTTCCTCACCTGCCTCTAACATATCATAAGCTCCCTGAAGGCAGGTGTCTTGTGTGTTTTGTGTTCCAAGCTATGTCCCTCATGCCTAGAATAGTGCTTGCTATTGAGTAGAAGCCAAGCCAAGCATTATTGAAAGAATCAAGTGAATTACTCTTTTTAAATAATTTGATTAACATTCTGCTGAGTGGTTTTATGGCCCTAGTAGAATTCCCTTCCATGGCACTTTGAGATTCCCTACTATCTGTTATAACAATGTTGATTGTACCTACTCTGCCAGGTTCCTGGGTCCTTGACCCACCAGTACCTCACTATCTCAGAAGGAGGCAGAGACATGAATAGATAATTGCAGTAAGTCTGTGATTAATGCTGTAATCAAGATGTGTACCCGGGTAGTGGTGGTACCAAGGAGATTCTTGCTGCAGGGACTCCAGATACCAGCCCTGGGAGGGATGAGAAAGAGATAAGGGGCTGGGGCTAGGACAGCGTGGCTCCAGCATTCTTAAATGTGATTTCTTAGAAAGTAAGCTTTGGTGCTACCTTTGCCTTATTTGCTGTGGCAAGGGGATCATAGATATATTTTCTACCAGGAGAATGATAGTTAACAAACAAAACAAACTATCCTTACACTTTCTTCTTTGAGTATAGTTTTGTCCTTTTTTTTTTTTTTTGTTTTATAAACCTGTTACTTTCAGTTTCAAGTCCTTAGTCACAATTTATCTTACGTGTTCTAACTTTCAAGTCTAAGAATTGCTTTCCAAAAGGTTTCTCGTCTCCTTTTATAATTCCCATTGTTCTTTAAACCTGACACAAACACAGCTCTAAAAAAGTCCCACATGACATTCCTTTCTTTTTTATCCAGTAGTTTCAATCGTCACTTATGTTGATTGCCGTGTGTGTGTGTGTGTGTGTGTGTGTGTGTGTGTGTGTGTGTGTGTGTGTGTTTTCCTTTTGGAAACCAGTAAATGTAGACTAAAAGCTCCTGTGAAGGTTTCTGTCAGATACTATTTAAACTCTGACATTCTTGAAGAGAGATTATAATACGTTATTAAGAATCTCACAATCTAGCTTGAAGTTAAAAGTTGGTCTTAAACTTTCAAAGGGTGTTTGTAGCAGTTTAGATTAAAATGATTACATTTTAATACAAGTCTCTACTCCAGCTAATAATTGAGGTTTTCTTCTGTTATCGGTGCTTATCAGTTTTGTGTTTTGTATTCTAGCTGATTCAATCATACATCTGAAGGTAAAGCTTATATAGTCTTAGAGGGAGAAGTGCTATCTTACTCACCTTTGTACTTCACAGCCTGCATATCATAATGATTTTCACATAGTAGATACTCAACAAACATTTGCTAAGGGACTGGTTTTAAGGTTTTAATGGAAGCTTTGTATGCTGTAGATTAAAGCTTGATCTGCTTTTTTTTTTTTTCTTTAGCATTTATTCATCTTTGAGAGAGAAAGAGTGCAGGGGAGGGGCAGAGAGAGGGAGACAGAGGATCCAAAGTAGGCTCCATGCTGTGAGCGCAGATCCTGATGGTGGGCCCCAACTCATGAACCCTGGTTCATGACCTGAGCAGAGCTCTTATGTGAGCCACTCAGCCCTTTGAACCACCTGGGCGCCCCAGCTTGATCCGCTTTTGATACATTGATCCGCTTTTTGATACAGGCCTGAGTCTGTGGAAAAATCACCAGTTTTAGAACAGAAAAACATCATTTCCAATTACTTTCAACCAAGGAAATGTACTTCTTGACTGGTAACTCATGTAAAGACAGATTGTGAAAATTTCATGCAATCAAGTGATTCTCTCAAGTTGTTATCATTATTACTGCTCTTCCTTTAGTTTTGCCTTGCTTTATAATACTGCAGCTAAAATTAATTAGACTCCATCCCAAGAAGTAGCCTATCGAAGAAATACTGGATGCAAATGTCAACAATAGCATATTGTGGATGTGTACCAAAGAGCAATTCAGATACTCCTCAGCCAAAATATCAGATGGAATGTTTGCATAGGAGACTAGTCGAAGGGTTGATAGGCAACTTTCTCTGCCATGGTCTTTACTACTGCTCTGGCTACGGGTCCAAATGCTGACTGGGAGAGCTAGCTGCAGGCAGTTATTCAGTAGGTAAAAATCCGAATGAAAGAAAATCTATTCTTTGGTGAAACCCAGATGTTGTTTTATATTTAATGCTTGTAATCTAGGACATTGAAACTCTACTGTTTCCCACATTATTTAAAAATACAAATACTTGAAATTGGAAGGAAAAGGATACGGATCTTTAAAATTATCTTTTTTATAATTTTAATTTTAACCTTGGCAGAACGTTAGCCATTGGTCAGGCGTGCAAATAGATGTTCTTTTGCAAAGTACAATTATGCAAATTATAGGCCTGTTTATAAAGCTTGTTTTATATAAACTGAGATTGTATTTGTATAATTGAATTTATCACAATTTCTCCTGACATTCTATCTAGATATTTGAAAAATAATCTTTGGCTTGGCACAGACAAAATGATGGCTAAATTTTTCTTGTGGCATTATATAGACACAACCTTAAGTATGTTTTTTTTCTCTGATTTGTGCTTAGATTTTAAGAAAACTAAATTCTAAACAAGAATTATACACCCTTCTGACATATAGAACTCAGACCTTTAACATTATTTTACAAGTTTATATGTAATAGGTATATTATACAATAATTTTTTTCATTTGTATCATTTTATTTCTTCCTACTGTTACTTATTAAATAAACAAGTCTTAGATGCTTAATTTGTGTAAAAGGTCCTCTTTTAAGAAAAAAGATTTTTTTAATGTTTACTTATCTTTGAGAGGGGGAGAGATAGAGTGTGAGTGGGGGGAGGGGCAGAGAGAGAGGGAGCTACAGAATCTGAAGCAGACTCCAGGCTCTGAGCTGGCAGCACAGAGCCTGATGCGGAGCTTGAACTCAGGAACTATAAGATCTTGACCCAAGCCAAAGTCGGAGGCTTAACTGACCAAGCCACCCAGTCCCCCCCCCCATCCTCTTAGTAATAAAAGAAAAATCAACAAACAAGACCGACTATTGTTTCTAAGTGATACAAATAATGAAGAAATAGCATAAATTGACTGATGGTAGATGCTACCTAGGAAAAGTAAGAGATTTTAAAGAGAAAGGGTGGAAAGTGAATCCCTGAAGAGGAGGGCAGGGGGAGGGAGAGTTTGTGAAAGCAGTGTTGATGCAGAGTTGGGAGATCAGAAGAGAAATGGGGAGTGGGAAAGGAAGGGCTGGCAGTCAGAAGACCTGAATTTGTGGTTGGCTTTGCCAATCTGAGGCAAGTTTCTTGGTTTTTCTGAGCCTGTTTCTTCAGCCCCATGGGGTTGCTAGAAGGATGCAAGGTATATGTACAGTGCTAGGTATTTCCAGTCACACTCCATGAGTGGCACTTACAGTGTCACCATCATAATGAATTCATATATTTAAAAGCAGTCATGGAAATGGCTACTGTTTTAATTTTTTAAAAAAGATAATCTTATTTTATTTTATTTTAATTCCAGTGTAAGAAATGGCTACCCTTAACCTCAGAGATCTCTAAGTCCTTTCCTCATAAACATTGCTGTCTGTTCTGTGTTGCTTGTGTCACATTATGCGTGCAGAAAATGCCCACTAAGTGTCAGGTTAAGGATGATCATGACAGTGGCTGTGCTGCAGGCACATGTGTTTAAAGATAAAGGAGTTGAAGAATAGCATGTGGGTTCTGCAAAGAGATAGTTATTGTGTGTGTTTTTTTTCCTCTCACAGATCTTCAGACAGATGGACAGTGTCTTCCAAATTCTCTCAGGGAATCCTAGCAAAAAATCCTAAGGGCTGACACTTAGTAGGCTCCCAGTAAATGCTTCATAAATTTAGGAATTGTTTTTCCATCGGGAGTACCTGTGGCTTGTCCTGTTCTCTAATTGCTGTCAGGCAGTTCTAGCCCACGTATGTGTGCTCCTGTGTGTCACCAGATAATTGTATGTGCTGTGAGGAAGGAGACATTTAAGTAGGAAGTAAATAGCTTTTATTACCAATTGAATATTGTAGAACAGAGGAGAGGAAGATCAATGATGAGATTCTCAGTGGTCAGGGTTCTCCATGACTCTGGTACTACTACTGAGATGTGGAAACATGGAAGATCATTCAGAGATGTTCTCCATTCAGTGAAGGGAGGGCAGTCATGTGGCACATGGTGGGCATGTTTGTTGACTTTATATTAAAAGCCCATTTGACATGGGGCTCCTGGGTGGCTCAGTAGATTGAGCATCTGACTCTTGATTTTGGCTAAGGTCATGATCTCACAGTTTGTGGGATTGAGCCTCATGTTGGGCTCTGCACTGACAGTGTGGAGCCTGCTTGGGATTCTCTCTGCCTCTCCCCTGCTCATTCTCTTTCTCCCCTCCATCTCAATCTCAAAATAAATATTTAAAAAAATTTTTTGACTCTACATCCTTCCCATTGCCCTCACCCCAGTTCTTGACCATTGTATATGCAGGCAGTCAGTATTGGCCCCTCATTTTCTAAATGTCTTTAGAATTGGAAATGACTTTGTGTCCTGAGCGAGGACCTTCTCAGCTACCTTGTTGTTCCAGCACACCCAAACCCCACTCTCTGATGGTTTTGGGGATGCCTTGGGAAGCTACATCCATGTGGGTCTGAAGGGGAAGGGGAGAGACCTGGCCCTTTGTTTCCCTGTCTGAGGGATCCACCCTCTCCCCTCAAAGCCCTGGATAAGTCTAGGTATTAGGTGTCAGGTGAAAGTGCTTTTTTCTTTTTTTATTAAAAAAATTTTTTTTAATGTTTATTTTTGAGGAGGGGGGAGGGGCAGAGAGAGAGGGAAACACAGCATCCCAAGCAGGCTCCAGGCTCTGAACTGTCAGCACAGAGCCCAACATGGGGCTCGAATTCATGAACTGTGAGATCATGACCTGAGCCTAAGTCAGAAGCTTAACTGATTGAGCCATCCAGGTGCCCCAAAAGTGCTCTTTTCATGCCTTTGGATTTACAGGTGAAAACCTGAATTTGATTAGAGGTAATTATACTGGAGCTTAAAAGGATGACTCTTTCCTACGTTGAAAGATTACTTCTGCCATCTATCTGTTATAGATTGCCTTACTTTGGTTGAGGGTGTGGACTGGCATCTCATACCGTGGCTGTCTATGGTGAGGAAGAAATGGGCCTCTCTGCTGGCCTGTGTTCCTTTTTGTTTATCTTCCATTGGCTCCTCTTCCTGCTCCTCATTTGACCATCCTTCTCCTTAGAGTCCTATGTTCGACCTCTGGCCCAGTGTTCCCATCGGACAGATGGGCTTGTGCAGAGATAAAGACCCCTACCGTTTACACTTCAGTTTTACACAGAGGTGATTCAAATTCTAGCCCAGTCATTCACTAGCTGTGTGACCTTGAGTGATTAACATAATGTTCCCCTCTGCACAGTGGAGCTACTGTTAGAACTGACTTCTAGGGTGACTGTGTCAATAATGACACAATTAAAAAAATCTTACTTTGTAGGGTTGTGATACTTGACACACTGAAAGCCTCCATAATTAGATGCTAATGATGCCAATATTATGGGTAGCTGTTTTTACGCGTATCTCAACCCAGGTTTACCTCTCTTGTTTTCCACTAGAGGTTTTAACCTTTCTCCCAAGGCTGTACCTTCCATTTATATAGCTCATTGTATTTGTCTTTTTTTTTTTTAATGTTTATTTACTTATTTATTTTGAGAGAGAGAGAGAGCAAGTGGGTGAGGGGCAGAGAGAGGGAGACAGAGAATCCTAAGCAGACGTCACGCTATCAGCTCAGGGCCTGATGCGCAGCTTGAACTCACAAACTGCGAGATCATGACCTGAGCTGAAACCAAGAGTTGGACGCTTAATTGACGGAGCCACCAGGTGCCCCTGTTTTTGTCTTTTTCATTAAACTGTGAGCATGTTGAGAACTGTCCCCTCATTGAGCAGCACAGTGTTGGGCACATGCCAGGAGATCAGTAAATTATTACTGAATGACTAAATTGATGAAAGATATTTATTTTTTATAATAAATGTATTGTTGAGGGTTTTTTTAAGTTTATTTTGAGAGAGAAAGCGTGAGCAGGGGAGAGGCAGAGAGATGGGGAGAGAGAGAGAGCAAGCTAGCGAATCCCAAGCAGGCTCCACACTGTCCACACACAACCTGACGTGCGGCTCGAGCTCACAAACCATGAGATTATGACCTGAACTGAAATCAAGAGTCGGATGCTTGGGGCGCCTGTGTGGCGCAGTCGGTTAAGCGTCCGACTTCAACCAGGTCACGATCTCACGGTCTGTGAGTTCGAGCCCCGCGTCGGGCTCTGGGCTGATGGCTCAGAGCCTGGAGCCTGTTTCCGATTCTGTGTCTCCCTCTCTCTCTGCCCCTCGCCCGTTCATGCTCTGTCTCTCTCTGTCCCAAAAAAATAAATAAACGTTGGAAAAAAAAAAAAAAGAGTCGGATGCTTAACTGACTGAACTACCCAGGCACCCTGAAACATACTGATTATTGAAGGACTGTGCTAGATTGGAAACGTAGGCCTTTGTATATAGACTGATCCTTGGGCAGGTCTTTATAACTTTGGAGCCTTGGTTTCCAGATCAGAAAAATGTCATAGAGATAATATAGAAGGGGGAATGATACTTATAGAATTGTTAGAAGGTTTAATATATTAAATATATTAATATACTGTATATGAAAGGACAAGGGACAGTTCCTGGCACATAGTAGACCAACAATAGAGTCATTAAAAAACAACCAAAAATGGGAAAATACAGTATAAATGACTGGCGTAACTTAAGTTAGATTTTCCAGTAAATAAGTGTCACAATATAAGTGTATCATCCCTTGGAATGTATATAATTTTAGTAAGAAAGGTAAAAGAATATACTATAAAGGTTCATAATGGAAATTTAAATGCTACTTTGATAGTCTTTACACTAGAGAAAATGTGAAAGAAATGAGAACATTTCTTAATCTAGCAAACTTAAGATTTTAAAAATATCTTGTATTACAGTCTAAAGAGTGTGTTCTTGATATTGAGCATGTGAAATTTTGATAAAATAAACCTTTAATAAAATATGTAGTTTTAAAATATGTAATACCACTTGAATGGTCAGTTATTTTAAATGGAGAAATTCTAAAATGTCTAATTTGCCCACAGGGCTAAAATTTTTCTTCATTAAGTATTAGAAAATTTGAAGTCAATAAAAACTGTTAAGATATAAATGATACAGAGCAAAATGATACAACTGAAGACAAGAGCACACAAAGTAATCATTAACTTTATGGTTTGAATTGTTTTGAATTTAGTGATATAAAATAAAATAATCCCTACCTAATTTGCAAAATAGGTATATGAAATAACATTTTTCTTTTTGTGTTTTTGAGGTTTGGGAATGATTCAGCCTATATCCAGTTGTCAGAACTTAACCCCGTCAGACCCCTTCCAGCAGCATCAGCCCTAAAAAAAATTAGATATGCCATTTCATCTGGGTAGACCAAAGCAAGATGAAAGGAGGAAGCCTGTTTTTTTGTTTTGTTTTGTTTTGTTTTTTGAGAGAGCATGAGTGTGTGAGCAGGGGGAAAGGCAAAGGGGTGGAGGGAGGGAGGGAGAGAGAGAGAAAGGGAGAGAACCTCAAGCAGGATCCACACTCAGTGCAGAGCCTGATGTGGGGCTCCATCCTACACCTTGAGATCATGACTTGAACTGAAATTGAGAGTCAGATGCTCAACCAACTGAGCCACCCAGGCACCCCAGGAAGGCTGTTTTTATCCCCAACCAGAGTTAAAATTTCTTTATAGTTAAGTGTTGATAGAATTGACTTTCCAATTAAAGTTAAAATTTCATCTTTTGGTTACTGCACTTGGAATTGCAGTTCTTATTGCCCATGGATTTCAACCTATATTCCATCCAGAAGATTGCCAGACTGTCCCATATTTCTTTCATCTGTTTAAATTTAAATAGTATATAGTACCTGTGGGGTGCATACTTCTATAATGAGTACATTGCAGCTTACAAATCACAGAGGAGATGTGAACATTTCTAACAGGCCTTGTCATCTACTCTAAGGGCAAGCAACACAGCAAATGCCTTTTGAGCAATGGGGTAATCATGGTTTTCCTGAGAGTTACAGTTGCCTAAACTGTGGCTAGTGGCTTGTTTCATACTCCAGGATACTTATTTTGAAGAGTTCAGTCACAATCTTGGCTAAGTTATTTGGCACACCTACAAAAATCCCTTTGAAGGCTGATTGCAGAATTTGCTACTAGTGGTCTTCATAAATCAGGACTATTGCTCTTTTAAAAAGTCATGTGCATAGAGATTTCATTTAACTCAGAGCACTAGATTGATCTCTTCTCACAATCTTTATTAATTCAGAAAATATTTACTGAAGACCTCTTGTGGGTCATGTACTATTTAAGGTTGGAGGGTACAGAACTAGATAGAATTCCATCTTTAACGAAGCTTGTTTTCTAGTAAGTGATAAAATAAAGCCCCAAAATGCATGCAGAAATATCCATTCATTTACCTAATGTCTATTCAGCACCGTCTACATGCCAGGCATTGTGCTCTGTGCTAGGAATTCAGCAGTACACAAGCCAGAAATGGCCTCTGCCCTCAATGAGTAGGCTGACTGGCAGGGAAGACAAACATGCCAACAGATTACCAGCAAATTATATTTAAAGATTGTGAAAAGAGACTCAAGCAGGATGGCACAGCTGAGAACAGGACTTGGGTGTTTCCAAAGCCAGTTGCCGTCACTGGGGGATGACATGTGCAGCTGTTATTCTCATAACTCTAAAAATAACATGGCCTTAGACTGGAATCTTCAGAAAGTAGGTCTATGAGAAGGCTCAAGATGTACGTTAGATGAATGTGTAAAACACCACAAATGTTTTCAGGCTCACAACTCCACTTGTGCTATGCCGGGCCAGTCCTCCCTGAGGAAGCTTTGTTCATTACTGATTTCTACAGCTGTTAGTGCACTTGAAAAAGCGAGCGAGTAGCTTTGTTGCTGTTTGGTCCTGTGCCCCTTTATTCTTGGTACATTGGCCAAACTATTAGCACTGGGTTGGAAAGCCACAAAATCCAGTAGGTCACTCCCAGTTCCTTTAATTCTTCCTTTATAGCTCAATTTGGCACGCTATTCTCCCTTTCTTAAGTTAAAGAAGGGGCTGAGAGGTTGGGCTGCAGCGATTCTGCGCAGTTTCCCTGTGTTGACAGAGGAGGAGGAGGAACAAGAAGGAGCAGGTACATATCCCCACCCCCCGCCGTGCTCCACCTTTTCCTCTCCTGACTGGAATGGGTCAGGGAGCTAGCAAAGAACACCTTTCTTGGATTTTCAGCCAGGAACTGGTTCTCCAGCCATCCTGCCCTGCTTTGCTAAGGGATGTGACTCATTCAAAGTGACTGACTTTGGCTGGGAGTTCTAACCAAGCCCCTGAGACATGAATCAGAATTTCTGTGAGGGTGGGGAAGCCCCACAGGGACCCTGGTGTGCTCCCTCAGGGATTTTCCTCTTGAGAAATCCTAATATCAGAGAATCACCCTCTACAAGTCCTTCTCTGTAAATAGCCAGAGTACCCTGGTAATGGAGTAAGTAATAGGGAATATGCAAATGAAAACTTGTTTTGTTTTCAGTTGCTAGGGCAGAAAGAAATGGATGTGAATGCTGTTTTCATTTACTATTTAAAAATCCTGTTTCTTCTATGTGTTAGGATCTTTCATACATGACTGAAGTCCAGCAGGCACCGTGACTGCATTATTAAACTGTTTTAGCCATTGCCTCTCATTCCTTCCAAATTGGGAATATTTTCTTTATAAATGCCACGGGGATCAACTAGAAGAGATACTACCATTAACCCTTTGCCATGCTTTTACCTGAGCCCTCCATTCTTACTAATGTTTGTTTAGTCCTGTGATTTTTTTTTTTAACATTTAAAAGGTATATTTTACAGACAGGAAAATGCATAGTTAACTGTCCAGCTTGCTAACTTTTGACATACTTTTATAAGCACCACCCACAACAAGATAGAGGACACTTCCTTTGCTCTTTCAAGTCCTGCCTTCCTCCCCCAGTCCAGGTGAACACGGAATGACTTCTACAATAAATTGGTTTGCCTGTTCTTGACATGCATGTAATGAAACCCTATAGAATGTGTGCCTGACTTCTATTATTTTTGGAGATTCATTCATGTTGTGGGTATCAGTCATACTCCAATATATTTTACATATAAGAATATCTGGAAAAACATTTTGAATTAAATTGTGAAGTAGTACATCTCTCATAGGTAACAGCCTAATGATTCTTAACCTTTTAATTCTGTCTTTAATGTCAAGTATTTTTTTGGTCTTAGTTATTTTTATAATTCTTTTAGCAGTTCACACAGTGCCTTGCCCGTGATAGGAAATGAGCAAATGTTTTAAGTTGGAAAGGAATGTGTGAGGAAAAGTAACTCATATCTCATTTTATAGAAATTTAGATTTTAATTGCTGTGTTGTGATTGTGCAACAAGAATGCACATTCATTCTGAGCATTAGCCCACTGACGATTTTACTGATGAGTGTGATACCATTCAAAGTGGACTCTTTGTGGATGCTTTCCTTCCATGCAACGAGTTCAGGTGTAGTCATTTGTTTTTCCCAAAGGTCAGCTCCTATGTTTTTGACTGGTAAAAATATTCCAAACAGATATTATTAGCCTCAGTTGGTAACTGAAAAGCTCTGAGAATAGAAAAGTAACGGCGACCTATCCAAAATGAGGGAGTGGTTCAATGTTGGTACAAGATATTAGATTCCAAATATTTGTTTGCGCACATGTGCTCCAAGTTCCCAGAGAAGTTATTGACGCTGATGTTGTTTCCCATAAGGATGACTCATGATTTCTTGGGCCTGGTTTCCACTGTTAGTCATCTTCACGGCTTGGGTGAAAGCAGGCTTTCTGCCTGGATTCCAGCCTTCACAGACCCCACTCCCCACCCCCTTGATTTCCACCTCCTGGCTCAGCCAAACAGCAGTCTCTGCAACCAGTTCTGACTCTAGGCAAGAAGGATCTTAAACTTCAGCATTTAGTAGCAGCCCAGCACTAACCTTGTGTTTGTTTTTCCATTTTGATCATTTGGCCTGTCTTTTTTTCCCAGTTGCCCAGACTCCTATCTCAGAAACATGCTTAGGATCCCAGTCTCTTTATTCTTCAGGTCCTGTCTTATTTAGCAGTGTTATCTAATTGCCTTCATTCCCTGGATGCGAAGGCCTCCTCACTCCCTGGGGGGTGCTACCTGCCCGTGCTTGTACAGACCCTGGTAATGGCCTGCCTGTCTCCCCAGGTGTTTTTTATTTGTTTATTATTTTTGAGAAAGAGAGAGCCTGAGTGGTGAGGGTGGGGAGGGTGGTGGGGTGTGGGAGAGGAGAGGCAGAGAGGGGGTGCGGCCAGAGGATCCAAAGCAGGCTCTGTGCTGACAGTAGAGGGCCTGATTTGGGGCTAGAACTCACAAACCATAAGATCATGACCTGAGATGAAGTCAGATCCTTAACTGACTGAGCCACCCAGGCGTCCCTGTATCCCCAGATTTAATGACTCAAGCTCTACTTCTGTTTTCTTCTTTAGCTGCTATACTAGTGGTACCTTAAATCTTAGGCCCTAAATTGTGAACAAAGTGCTGTTTATTTTCATGCCACTAACTTAGTTATGCTGCCATGGCTGCTGAAAGCGGGGCTGTAAGAGTGGGATACAGTTTCCTACAGTAAGAGATAGGAGACTTCACTTCAACCTGACACATAAGAAAGATCAAGTGTTTACTGGAATGTGAGAGAACCGCCTCCCGGGCATAGTAGAAATCTGTGCCTCCAAGTAAACAATTCTATTCAAAAGCAGTTCCCCAAGGTTGGGGAGTGACCTAGTTGAGCAGCAGGGTATCTGAGCAAAGCTAGCTCTCAGCTAGGAGGGCTGTAAGCCAGCCCTCCCTGTTATTCAGCATGGGAAATAGATATTTTCTCAATCTTGTACAGACACAACTTAAAAAAAAAAAGGCCCCTATTCAGAATTTCCAATATTTGAAAATGTGCAGGGAATCACACAAGGAGAACCACCAGTCTTGCCTTTTTCCTTCTCTCCCTGATGCTGGTGTTGTTCCTGAACTAGCCTGCCTGTCTCTACATTTCTCGGTTACCACATCCTCTCTCAGGTGGCCTTCCTCCTGGCTCCTGCCCTGGGTTTATTCCCAGGCCCTTGGTCTGCCCTTGAGTCAGGCTTCATTCCTCCCAGGCAGGCTCCAAACTGTAGATCTTAACTAAAGTTCTCATTTTACCTGGCCAGCCCATCTTGGGAAATGAAAGACTGTATACGAAGGGAAGAGAGATCTTGTAATCCTTCAGAGAGGGAAATCAGTTCTAAGTGATTGCACAGGCAAAACAGCCCTAACTTTGTTGTGATAGAACCTAGATATCCGGTTTAAATTTTAAGGGGAAAAAAAATGGTAAATGCTCTGCTTAGGTGAACTGTAGGCTTGTTGTGCAACTAGAGCGAAATATGCCACTATCATTTGTTTTACTAAGCTTTATGAACTCTTCAGAATGGATTCAGAAAAGTTCCCTTCTGAAAATTTTACTTTATAAAATAAGTAAGGTTACAGTGTTTCACGTGTCTTTCAGTAAAGTTGATTGTAGGGGCACCTGGGTGGCTCAGTCAGTTAAGCATCCGACTTCGGTTCAGGTCATGATCTTGAAGTCTGTGAGTTGGAGCCCTGTGTCAGGCTCTGTGCTGACAGCTCAGAGCATGGATCCTACTTCAGATATGTTCCCTCTCTCTGCCCCTTCTCTGCTCACACTCTGTCTCTTTCTCTCCCTGTCTCAGAAATAAATAAGCATTAAAAAAATTTTTTAAAAGATGAAAAAAAAGTCGATTGCGACTTCTGACTTTTAGTTTTTTTTTAATGTTTACTTATTTTTGAGAGAGAGACAGACAGACAGAGCATGAGTGGGGGAGGGGCAGAGAGAGAGGGAGACACAGAATCCAAAGCAGACTCCAGGCTCTGAGCTGTTAGCACAGAGCCCGATGTGGGGCTCCAACCCACAGATCATGAGATCATGACCTGAGCCAAAGTCAGACGCTCAACCAACTGAGCCATCCAGGTGCCCCATGACTTCTGACTTTTAATCTGCAACTAGTGTATCAAAAATATACGAATCAATATTTTACAAAATAGTAGAAGGTCCATTACCTGTGCCTTCTGTGTCCCATGTTAATTTATCCAGTAGGAGTGAGGGACAATTTAAATAATAAAATAATTGTGATAAATTGCTTTGTAGCTTTTTAAAGTCTGAGTGAATTTGTTGCACATAGGAGTTACCTTGGCCATGCATTCTGAACTTTTAAAACCACCACTTTCTAGGGCACCTGGGTGTCTCAGTCAGTTAAGCATCTGACTCTTGATCTCAGCTCAGGTCACGATCTCAAAGTTGGTGAGATTGAGCCCCGTGTGAGGCTCTGTGCTGACAGCACAGAACCTGCTTGGGATTCTCTCTCTCTGCTCTCTCCACCCCTTTCTCTCTTGCATGTGCACACATGCTCTCTCTCCTCTCTCAAAATAAATAAACTTTAAAAATTAAAAAAAAACCTAAAACCACCCCTTTCTCAGTCTTGTCTAGCCATGACAACCTGGACTAAAGCATTTAATTTTTCTACGTATCTCGCTCCTGATATCTAAAGCCGTGATTGAATTTACCTGCTTTTAGGTCTTATTAGAGATGTTTACAGATAAATTTTTAGTATAATTAATTACTGCTGATTAAATTGGAGAGACTCAGACATATACAATTGCCTTCTCCTTTGTAGCAAGTTACCCACTGGAAATGTGCAGTACAGAGAAAATAACTTAAAGCTCATTTTCTCGTAGGAATTGTGTATAAAGGGAGATTATACCAAGAGCCCTTTGTCCTTTGTTTTATAGAAATAATTACAGATACTTTATATAGTATAATATAAATGCTATGCAAAGCTTTCCCAGGAACTTAAAAATTGATGGGACAGGGAAATATAGTAGTAATATAAAATCACATTTGATTTTTTGAATAGTAAAAGTCTCTGTTCATGTTCTTCATGATTCCTGCCTTATTTTTATTATAACCATTAGAAGGTGAGTAGATGAAAGACTTTTTAGAGGCGAATATCTGTGAAGCATCTTTGAAGGGACTTGTGGGAGCTTTAGACATAGAGGATGACCTTTTTGAGAAACTAATCAGAAAGACGCTGGTCACTCCACATCTGTTTCTCATAGCGCCCATGCACTGGTCCTGTGTGGGTTCTTAACTTAGGGTCTGTAGGTCTTCATGTGTAGGCTTGGGGGCAGGAGAGTTTTTCAGTCCCCAGACTGTATGGGAACTGTATTTATTTGGGTATTTCTAGGTCTCTAGTGAAGAGAATCCATCACTCTCCTCAGATTCTTAAGGGGTTCCTTGATCCAAAAGGACTGAACTGCCAAAACTGGGACAATTATGATACAGATCTCATGAGCTAAGGTTTGTCAGCTGCAGAGTAGTGTAAAATTGTTAATCCACGCTGCTGCCTTTGAAACTGAAAGCCTGTTTTCCTGTGCTGTCCTCCTCAGCAACCACACTGACAATTCCTGAGGCCCACCACCTGCTTTACAATGTGTGCACTATAATGGATTTCCTGAGGTGGTGGTAGTGAGGGAAGACTAGAAAAGGAACAGAGAATGTTGTTACGTTTTTCTGTTTCTTGATGTGTGCGTTGCTTTTTTAATTTGGAGTCTTTGGTCACAGGGGACAGAAAGCCAAGTCGAATGGCCTTGATAATGAGGGAATTTATTAGTGTAATAACTGAAAGGTTCAGAGGTACTTTGAGCTGCAGGACTCAGCTTTGCCCTCAGGTTTCATGGCAGGGATTCCCACTGGCTCCATCGTTGTACTTGCCGCTACGTGGCAGCGGTGGTTTCCCACCTGTTAATTCCCTTTCACCATGTCATCCAAAGGAGGAAAGAGTTCTGGTAACTCCTCTTCCCTAGAAATCTCAGCAAGTAGCTCTCATGGGATTATAAGCCCATCCCTGCATCACCATCCTGATCATGAGTTGCAGGTGTTGTAGAAGTCACTTTAGCCACATCAATGACAAAGGAGACTGTACACACTTCTTTTGAACTTTCGTATTATTGCCTTCTAAAACTAAAATGGCAGCGAGATGTATCTGTCAGTTCACTGTACTGAAATGCAGCATTTAATATTCAGAATTAATAGTTTTATATTTGCTTTTCTTAATGTAAAAATTGGAGACATCAGATATATTCTGTTGTTCTGTCTTAAAAACAAGATACCTGATTTTTTGGGTGGCCCTCATTAGAGTCCTCTTCTCTCATTAAATTGGTGGTGTTGGCAGCTCCTTCTAGAAAAGTTATGGCTAAATCTGCTCTGTCACTCTGTTACCACAAATGTTTTTCAATTATTTCACTAATACAAAGCAGTAGAAAGGGCTTGTTGGGAAGGGTTTCTGATGTTAGCATGAGAAAATTAAAATCTTTCCTCTGATACGTACTGGTTGGGTAACCTTAAATGAGTTGTTGAATCTCTTTCAGCCATTCGTTCTCATTATAAAGATAAAATGAGATAATGCACTTAAAGGACTTACAATAGTGCCTGGGAATAGTAGCTGTTTCTACTAGCCAAACTATGCAAATCTCATGATTTCAAATAACATTATTATAATATGTACAAGAACTTAATTACAGGCATTCATGAATGGCCCCATGGCTAATTACTATGGCTATAGAATGAATCTATTCATAGTAGTTTTCCATGGATTCTCTTGGGTAAGATTCCAGAAGTTAGATTGACATTTTAGTCAAAAAAACCAAGAAGATTATTAAGTTGACAGAGATGGCATATGGTACATTAATATTGCTAATAAGCATTACTTGTGTTACTGAATTAGGTCTGAAAATATCAAGAGGGAAATTAGCTTAAAGCACTGAATTTCCAAGTCTGTCTGAATGTAAGTACACAGTACGTCTTTAATTGATTTTATTCCTCAGGTGACTTTATTCAGTTTATACTGGGGCTCAATTTTCATAATTTTATAATATGAATGAATAAAAATGAATATATTTACTTTTTATAATAAATAGTTCCGATTAGAATTGTTGAATTAGAGACCTTCTTTGGAGCCACGACTGAAACCTATTGAAAGTTTACTTTGTGGTTTTTGGTTTTCTTGTACTATCCAGTGTAATCCTTTTTGAATTCTTCAGGATTTTTTTAACCTGGGTCAGTATAGTGCCTGAAATATTTCTACACTTGGGAATTCAAGTCAAAATAAATATTGCTGTTAGGAAAAACTAATGGGACCAAGGTTGCTGGGCTTTGAAAAAGAAAGTTGACTTGTAGACTATAATGTAGAGAGGCCAGCTGTGGAAATGGGTAGAGAGGGAATCCTAGTGGAATTAGGGAATTCATTCTTATAATTAACCTAGCGGTACAGATTGTTAAACACTTGATGAAGTCCAAATATAGACTTTTTCCTAAGAATGTTTAAAAATAGATAAGGCAGTGATTGGTCTGACTTTGATACAGTGCTGCTTCAACTGGGGCTAGACCAGATGGCTTCACATGGGTCAGTTCTATTCTTTCTGTTTTTTTTTTTTTTCTTTTTAAGTTATTTATTTTTTATTTATTTATTTTTTAGAGAGCATGTGTGTGCATGCAAGTAGGGGAGATACAGAGGGAGGAGGAGAGAGAACCTCAAGTGCTCCACACCCAGCAAGGAGCCCAGCGTGGGGCTAGATCTCACTACCTGTGAGATCATGACCTGAGCCAAAATCAAGAGTCCTGCACTCAACTGACTGGCATCCCAGTTCTATTCTACTTTCTAGTGAAATCCATTAACCCAGGATTTAGGCATCTGCTATATGTCTATCAGTGATAAAAACTTAAGGTGCCTAAAAAGAGTAACCTATATTAAATGCCAGGTATAATTATAAATATGTCATATGTATTCGCATGTTTAATAGTTAATGCAATTAAGTAGGTGCTAATAACCTTTTTATGGATGATAAAAATTGAGGGTCAGGAAAATTAAGTAACTTGCGATAGTCACACAGCAAGTAAATGGTGAAGGCAGGATTGGAATTTTGGCTCAATCATTAAGCTGATTCCTAGACAGTCTAGTCATGGGTACAAACATGAACGATAAGAGCAGTGTAAATATTTGATTAATAAACTGGGGGATTATGAATCTTACTTCATAATCTATAGAATCTCATTGCCATTAATTTTGTTTCATCCACTTGAAAATCCTACTAATTTTTCCTAGGCAGAAGGCTGATGTAATTATGACAGTACTCCTTAGAGTTAATGGAAGGAAAAAGTTTGATAAATACTACTGTAGAGTTACTTTTTTTCTGACGTGTGTATATAATGGTAATAACTTCATTTTGTATGGCTGTGGTACTTTACAGTTAACAGGGTACTTGTGTTATTTGATTCTTATACAACTACGTACAGCTGGCAGGACATCTATTTTATGGATGACAAAACTGAAATGCTAATTCACCCTGAACTTTTGCTATTACACTCTTCTGTTTCCCAGTTTAGAAACTTTCCACCAAGTAGTACAGCTGAATTTTCTTTGTGTCTATAGGGAATATACATGAGGTGATAAAGCAAGTGTATTTCACGATTATGAAACTTTTTAGAAAAAAACAAAACCAAGAATTTGGGAGTCAGTTGACCTGAAGGAATATGGAGGAAGACTCTGGCAAAACTCATTTAAACAAAGTGTTGTGCCACTAACTAGTACATGGTCCCACTGACTCAGTCTTAGAACGCTATTCCAATTCAAGGACATTTGGTTTGGGCCCATGTGGCCAGCCTTAGCCAAAAATAAGACCACCATGTATAATACCTCCTTCTTTTGGGATGAGTCTGCTGCAGAATTGGAAGCTGTTACCCTGAGTCAGGGTTGTAGTCTGGTGATGTAGCTTAACCTTTCTTGTCTAAAAGTTGTCCTAAAATCGTAATAATATGTATCAGTGGTACCACATAGGACTTTTTGTGAGAACAAAATGATAGAGTAGATGTTAAATTGCTTTGAAAGATTTTGAATTGTAGGCTGATAGAGGATGTCATCCCAACTGCTATAATGTCCTGGTCTTAGAATGCTTTTTTTTTTTTTTTTTTTAATTTTTTAAATGTTTTTGTTTATTTTTGAGAGAGGGAGCGAGCAAGTGAGAGCGAGCACAAGTTGGGGAGAGGCAGGGAGAGAGGGAGACACAGAATCTGAGGCAGGCTCCAGGCTCCGAACTGTCAGCACAGAGCCCAACGTGAGGCTTGAACTCCTGAACTCCAAGATAGTGACCTGAGCTAAAGTCACTTTAAAGATGCTTAACCGACTGAGCCATCCAGGCACCCTGGTCATTGAATGCTTCATAAATACAATAACTTAGTTTCTGAAGCTGCAATTTACATATCAGAGAAACAGAATCACAAAAATGCATGATTAAAAAGTGATTATCTGATAATAGGAAAGAGTATACTGTATCGTAAATTTGCTTAATTTGTATCCTGTTCATAAGATGTTCACAAATACCATTTTTTAAGTTGTGATCAGCATTTCATTTTGAGCAGTTCTTCTGAGCTGTTTATTCCTTTGGATTACAATCTGCCATTTTGAATTTGGTTTATTAAATATTCTGCAAGTGTATAAAAGGTTTCCAAATTCAGAAAATCCTTTGTAATGTAATAGAACTCTTTCAGTTCTCAGGAGTACAGTCATGCATTTGAAAAATAAATTTTTTCTGAGGGCAAATTTATTGGCAGGACAAGCCATTCCTATTGTGAGGCGTTTCAGGGGTCTCTTTTTTGTGTGGAGGATAGGATATCAAAGGTATAGTTTTGTTAAGGGAAGAAGAGGACATCCATCAGGTAATAAACTTGTTTTTTCAAAAATCTTGATAATATTTCGTGTAAATTTAGAGTAAAGCCACTTCTGGTGGAAAATGTTAGACATTGACAATTCTCCAAATCATTCAGGCGTTTGTGGTCATCTGACCTTTAGATACTTACAACGTGCTAGTTGCCTGAATGCCTATATCTTAACCACTTTTATTTTTAAATGTTTGCTAGAACTTGTTTCTTGATCTTTGGAATTGTCATCTTTTATTTATTAATTAACAGTTTAATGAACACGGTATCCAAAAGACTAAGGTACTTAACGAGAAAGCTTCTTACCTAGCAGATCATTAATCTGCAATTTCAGGTTCATATGGAGCCTAACAGACATCTGAAACATTTCCTGTAAACGTTCACACAAAAGGCTTGGGAAGCTCGGTGTTGCTTTTAATAAGTATTTCAGCTAACTAAAAAAATGAAACTCAAGAACCGTGTTACTAGATCCAATAAAAGGTCATACTTTTTTTAAAGAAGCTGGGATAAAATATTGATTGTGTAAGTACTGGAGAAAGTAACACCAAAGTTTACCTGAAGATATTTCATGTGAAAAGAGAACAAAGAGGTGAAATCTTATGCATAGGGTTTGAGGTTAACACTGTTTTCCACATGACTGCAGCAAATGTTGGTCAGAACTTTTATTCCATGCTCTCCAAACAGTAATTCTTCCCCAGTTCCACTGAAGGAAAGTGTTTAAGATAAAGGCATAAGAAAGAAAATAGGTCAGAATTATCCTTAACTTTTATTTTTTTTAATGTTTATTCATTTTTGAGAGAGAGAGAGACAGAGCATGAGCACGGGAGGGCAGAGAGAGGGAGACATAGAATCCGAAGCAGGCTGCAGGCTCTCAGCCATCAGCACAGAGCCTGATGTGGGGCTCGAACGCAGGAACCATGAGATCATGACCTGAGCCAAAGTGGGATGCTTAACCAACTGAGCCACTCAGGTGCCCCTCCTTAACTTTTAAAAATAAGTAGAAGAGGGGCATCTGGGTGGCTCGGTTGGTTAAGCGTCCACCTCAGATCATGATATCACGGTTTCGTGAATTTGAGCCCCACATTGGGCTCTGTGCTGATGGTGTGGAGTCTGCTTGGTATTCATTCTGTCTGTCTGTCTCCCTCCCTCCCCCCTCCCCTGCTTACACTGTCTCTCTCTCTCTCTCTCTCAAAAATAAATACATTTAAAAAAATAGGTAGAAGAAACAACTTGTAAGAACATGGACTGGTACTTTTTGAGTTCACACATAACAGTAAAAAGGTGGAGGTGGTTTGTGATGAAACCCAAGATGGACTCTTGAAAGAACAGAGCTGGGAGCCTGGAGACCTGGGTTCTAGTTTTATCATGATTGCTAACTAGTGACCTTGGATATTTAACCAGTTTGGATTATAGTTTCCTCAAAGCAACCAGTGTTTCACCAGCAGATCTTGAAAGTCCCTTTCAAGTTCTGTGATTCTCTGTGTTGCATAGCAAACTCTCTTAAAGCTTAGTGACTTAAAGCAACAATGATTTTATTAGATCTCTTGATTTTACACAAAGATTTAGCCAGGGCTTGGCTGAGTAGCATTGAGTTGGCAGGCGGTCTGGTCCAAAAAAGCTTCACTCATGTTTCTCTGACCTAGGTAGAGGTGTCTAGAAGGCTGAGCTCAGCTGGGGCTGTTCATTCAAGTGCCTACTTGCAGCCTCTTCAGCATGCTGGCCTCAGGGTAGTGAGAGTAACCCACGGCAATTCAGGGCTCAGAGAGGAGCATTCCAGGGAACAAAGAAGCTGCATGGTCTCTTAATGACTTAGCCTTTGATGTCACAAGCACCATTTCCATTGTACTCCATTGAAGGAAGCAGTCGTAGGCCTGTCCGGACTCAAGAGGAGGGGATATGAGCCTCTACCACCTAAGGAGAGGAGTTTCCACGAATTAATGGTGATATTTTAAAGTTGCTGTAGTTCTATTCACCATGTATGATGAAGTTTGTTCAACTGTGCTGTGTAAAGCGTGCTGTTTTAAATTTAGCCTTCCAAACTCTTAACAAGATGGAAAAGTCATCCTTATTCTCTAGGACCAAAATTAATATCCTTCTGTTCCTTCTTTCTTGTCCATTCTCCTGTAGTCTTTGCTTATTATTTGATATTTTAAACTTTTATTTGTTCAGCCTATGGCTCAGAGTCCCCCAACCACCACTTAAGCTTTTTAAAATTGTTATTTAATATAAAGAATACTGAGATCTTGAAAAGTACAGTTTGAGAGCATTTTCTTTTTAAGTTTATTTATTTATTTTGAGAGCGAGTGTGTGTGAGCAGTGGTGGGGGAGAGAGACAGAATCCCAAACAGGGTCTGCACTGTCAGGTTGGAGCCCAATGTGGGACTCGAACTCATGAACCATGAGATCATCATCACCTGAGCCGAAATCAATAGTTGGACGCTTAACCAACTGAGCCACCCAGGCACTCCAATTTAATTTTATTTTAATTCAAGTGTAGTTAGCAGTTAACATACTGTGTTATATTAGTTTCAGGTATAAAATATAAGTGATTCAACAATTCTGTATATTATTCAGTGCTCATCAAGATAAGGGTACTCTTGGGGCTCCTGGGTAGCTCAGTTGGTTAAGCGTCTGACTTCGGCTCAGGTTATGATCTCACGGCTCATGGGTTTGAGTCCCACGTTGGGCTCTGTGCTGACAGCTCAGAGCGAGGAGCCTGCTTGGGATTCTGTGTCTCCCTCTGTCTGCCTCTCCCCTGCTCATGCTCTGTCTGTCTCTCTCTCTCTCTCAAAAAAAATAAATAAATAAATAAAGGTTAAAAAATTTAAATTAAAAAAAAGATAAGAGTACTCTTATCATCTTTTATTTCCCCCATCCCTTCACGCACCTCCCCTCTGGTAACCTTCTGTTCTCGATAGTTAAGAATCTGTTTTTTGGTTTGTTTTTTTTCCCTTTGTTTTGTTTCTTGAATTCCATTATGACTGAGATATGGTTTTTGTCTTTCCGGCTGACTTATTTCACTTAGCATAATACTCTCTAGCTCCATCCATGTTGTTGTAAATGGCAAGATTTCATACGTTTTTATGACTGAATAATATTCCATTGTATATTTACCAAATCTTCTTTATCCATTCTTCTTTTGGTGGACACTTGGGCTGCTTCCATAGTTTGGCTATTGTAAATAATGCTGCAGTAAACATAAGGGTGCATTATATCCTTTCAAATGAATATGTTTATATTCTTTGGGTGAATACTAAGTAGGGCAGTTACTGGATCATTCTGTTCTTAATTCTTTGAGGAACCTCCCTATGTATCCCATAGTGGCTGCCCCAGTTCGTTGAGAGCGTTTTCCATGACCTGACTTGGGGTGAAGCGCATAGGACATTTCCCAGCCTTTTCATTTCCAATAAGTGGTTGCTTGAAATAAAGAAGCTGATAATAATGCTGACATCAACTGGCAGAGCACGTAGACAATCGCACAAAAAATAATTTCAGTTAGAAAACAGTAATTTATGATTAAACAACCAAACTGCCTGATGTGATTCATCCTCTCTTTCCATAATTTTGAAGTTATGTGAAATGCTTTGAGCTAATCTCTCCTGGAGACCTGTATTTATCTTGACTATAACAGGTGGTGGTGTAAAGGTTTTAAAGAAATTATTAAGCAGATATTACAGGAAAGTGGTCAGAAAATTCTAAACATAAACATATCTGCATCTCCAAAGACGCTTAATCGTTTTTTTTGAAGCCTAGGGAATTTTTTAAACTACTGTTTTTAATAGCTGCAGTTTATAAGAAATGACATCTCTCCATTGTTTCTTAGGGGCACATGCTGAAATTTGGCTGACAATCGGTGTTCTCATTAAATTCTCATTTCACTGCTGTGAAGGAGTTTTGTTACCCAGGTCCATCAAGCTTAGAGTTGCTAGAACATAATTACATAAAGCGGTATACTTGGATACAGGTTGGGAACAGCCTTCACAGTAGGTAATTTACCCTTCTATTAGGTCAAAACAATTCTCACATTTATGTGAATCTCAATGTTAACTATAAGGAGGTGGTGGGGGGAAATCAGCATTTATTTTATTTTTTTTAATGTTTTTTTTTTTTACATTTCATTATGTTTTAAATATAGTGGTTTGGTCATTGACACATTTAAATGTAAATATAAATTTCAGCTCTGAGAGGTAAGTCACAGTAAGGATAAGATCTTTATAATCTCTGTAATTTTGGAGATTCGTGGAAACTGTCACATAATAGGGAACTTTAATTCTTGACTCATTTGAGAATCAATGCCTTTTTTGTCTTTTTTTCCTTTTTTTTTGACAGAGAGTGTGGTGGGGGGGGGGGTGCGGGGTGGGGGGGAGAGCAAGCATCCTGGACGCTTAACCAAATCAGTCACCCAGGCGCCCCTCGGTGTCTTTCCGTTGAGGCTTCCTCCAGGAAAAAAGTTACCACTGTATTGTTTTTGCATACTCTCTGCAGGTGCTGACATAATTAATACTGCTTTATTAAAGGCTTATTGTGTCTGTTTTTTAAAATGATAGCTTTTCCTTGTTCTGTGAAAAAAAAAAATTCTTCACTATATTGATAGTGAGATATTCCAGAGGCGTTCTGTAGACATTCTGTAGATTGAGGCATAACCTCAATTAAGATCCTTACAGGAAGTAGTGAGCATTCTATAATTTGGCCTGTTTAACATCACATTTATTTAATTGCATAAGTATTACATAGGCACAGGTTTATATCGAGAATGACATAAAAAAATCTTTAACAGTCCATGTGGTGCCAATACAGGCACCAACTAATCAGAATGAGCTCTGGCCTTACATAACACCTACTGTCTGGTTAAAATTGGTCTGGGGTTGTATCCCTCTGAGTGTTTGCACATTTGTAGACTTGCTACATATATTTTAAACAATCATCTTTATTACCATGGCCCTCCCTACCCCCATAAAATGTTTGTAGGCTTTGTAGGCTGATTCCACCAACTAAATGTATGTATGAGAAATAGAAGTTGAGTCTACAAAATTGAAAAATAAGATTATTTACTTACCTATGAATTTCCTTTTCACTTATCGTATTAAACATATAAGCATGGAAGATTTCCATTTAGTAAATGTAAGGTGACATGTTCATCCTTTTAAAAGCAGAGCACATTTTAGGAAAAGAAGTTTAGTTTTACAGATTATCCTCTTCCTGCTCATTCCTACTGGGCATTCCCATTTGAAGTCAGTGGGAGTCCAGAGCTTGCTTCTCATCTCCCTCCAAGCCTCCTGCCACGGCTCTAGTTGCAGAGAAGAAACAAATAGAATTCAGAAATCTTTAAATATATAAAATTATTCGTTGTTTGAGCTAATTTATGGAAGGCATGTTGATGCCATTAATAACAATGAAATGTGAAATCAAGGTCCATGGAAGAAGCTCAAGATTTAAAAAGCTTAAATATTATCCCAAGTCTGTTCATGATTGTAAGTTAGAAGATATAACAATATCATTAACAACCTCAATGGTTAACCTTTTGTTATATTAGAACATGAAAATGTATGATTAAGGTGTTATTTTCAAGCCACATGAATGCATTAGATTACTTTGAGTCAATTGTTATTAAAAAAATTTTTTTTAATGTTTGTTTATATTTGAGAGAAAGAGCCTGAGTGGGAGAGAGGCAGAGAGGGAGGGAGACACAGAATCCAAAGCAGGCTCCAGGCTCTGAACTGTCAGCACAGAGCCCGACGTGGGACTTGAACCCATGAGCTGTTAGATTGTGACCTGAGCCAAGTCAGACATCCAACCGAGCCACCCAGGTGCCTGAAGTTAGTTGTTATTTTAGTTATCAGTGATCATCAATATCCTAGTTCTTTTATCTGTGAAATGAAAGGTTTGGACTATACTATATCCAAGAGCCCTCCCCAACTTGCTCATTCCATAGTTGTACATTAGTAACCCTGACAGTGAGGCTAGAAACGTTTGGTTTATGCTTTAGGTATTTGCAAAAGATTTTCAGAGATTTCCATGTAATAATTCCAGATATCTCATCAATCTTATAAGTGATCATGGAAATTAATAGGTGCTGGATGGTACAGAAAGGAGAAGGCAGTAGGGAAAGACTTATGAATTATAATGTGGAGAGCTAGGGAAAAGTTACTCCAGGATTCTGGAAACCCAAATTTGTAACACATTCGTCCACGTCTCCTGACAGTGAGTCAGTAAGGGAGAGAGGAGGATGAGGACATTGTTGATGATTATTGCCGGGGAAGCAGTACCTGCTAGATCATGACTTTGGCCCAGTGAGGATGATTTTTTTCTGCCATGTTTTCACACCATTGTCATGGGCGTCCAAGGAATCTAGGCCACAACACTACATAATTGTATGTTTTGAATATATCTTCTTTGTTTTGACTGTCATCTATGGGGAAATATTTACCTTGGTGGGTTATTTATTTATTGGCTTATTTTTGCAGCTGTTGTAGTTTGCTAAAAGCCTGCTAAAATTAGGGGTCACCATGAGAGGGAGCATCAACATGAGTCAGAACACTCATACGTGGGAATTTCCTGGTCCAGTCCTGTGTCTACCCCTCACTAGCCTGGGGCTAGTAATTGTCTTTTTATAGTTCACCAAAAGCATGCATAGGTCTTAAATTTTAATTACGGTATGCTGAAATATGGTATTATATTATTATTGGTTAGCCCTGAGCACTCAGGCATGAATTGATTTTTGTTGAATGGAAAGCCCACGAAATAGATGGCAGCTATAATAATGAGGATGATGATGATAATCAGATAATGAATTATAATCAGATAATATATCAGATATCTGATAGTTATATCAGATAATCAGATGATGAGTTATAATCAGATAATAGTAAGCCAAGCCTTATTGAACATGTACTGTGTGCTGGGGCTCTCCTAAGTGCTTCACATTCATTCATATGCTCCTCACAACAACTTAGATTGGTATGCACTGTTATGATCCCATTTTTACAGTTGAAGAAACTGAGGCACAGAAAGACTAAGTAACTTGCCAAAGTCATATGATTAGCAAGTGGCTGAGCTGGGAATTGAACTGAGGCCGTCTGACTCCAGCATCCATGCCCTTGACCACAGTGCAGTACCCTGTCCTAGCAGACAGGTCTGCAGTGGACTGGGCAAGTTTGTTGAAGGCATCGTCGATACCAACAACTGCTTGTAGTTGTAGAACCAACTCTGTCATCACATTTCAAGTTTGTTTTTGGGAAATAACATTAGTACGGTTTAGTTTGCATAATTTGTTTTTGTTTTATTAGAGGGAGCATGAGCTGGAGAGGGGCCGAGGGGGAGAGAGAGAGGCTCCACATGGAGCCTGATGTGGGCTCAATCCCATGACCAAGAGATCGTAGCCTGAGCCAAAATCAAGAGTTGGACATTGAACCGACTGAGCCACACAGGTGCCCCTGTTGTTCTGTTTTTAATTTGGCTAATTAAGTGTTTATCACACTTTGGAGGGAGCATAAAATGGTGATACTTAACTTTTTTCATTAGGTTTACTTAGAATTAAATGAGTTGTGGAAATTTTCCAAAATCATAAATACAGAAGATTAGAACTAGTTATCATCAGTTGAAAGTGAGGTAGAAATATGCATTATGACCAAGTTCTTCTTAAAGAAACTCAACATATTTGTTTTTTTATTTTTCTTAATTTTTTATTTATTTAGAGAGAGAAAAAGTACAAGCACAGGAAAGGGCAGAGAGAGGGGAGAGAGAATCCCAAGCAGGGTCAAGGCTGCCAGTACAGAGCTTGTGTCAAGGGGGCCTCATCCCACGAACCGTGAGACTATGACCTGAGGTGCAATCAAAAATCAGACGCCCAACCTACTGAGTCAACCAGGCACCCCTAAACTCAATATATTTGAATGCATAAAGCAAAGTTTCCTGGTTCTGTTGTTTAATTATGTATTTTTACCCGAATGCGATGCCATAAAATAATCACTTTTTAAAATAACGCTGATTAAGATTTGAGTCATCAAATTTTTAATTCCCTAACATAGTTTGTAATTGAGAATAAGCTAGTTTGTTACTTAAACATGCCATATGTAGTGTCTCTTACATTGTAAACACTGATGAATTAAGTGATCATAGTTTTTGCGTGTCTAGATTACCAAGCTCAATAAGACTTTACTCCTATTTACCACGGTTTTCTTAATTTTCTAGTATCTACTTTGTGTCATTTATTTGTTTAATCCTTTTTCCTCTCCTTCCTTTCCTGCTTTTATTATTCCGGTCATTTGAGTGTTTGATGTATTGGAAGCCCTTCCTGTTGTTCACCTTTGAAAACGTAGAGAAGATTAGCCATCATTATCACATTCTCTCTCTTCCTTGGAATTCTCTCCTCCAATAAAAGCAGAAGTGTTGCTGGAGAAGGTTGAAATGGACATTACTCATCGGACACCACCATCATGAAACCGTAGGATTCTCCTCAATTTAGAAAGAATCACCCCAAAGTCATTTTCGTTTTATTGAATTATAGTCTCTCCTAGTGGTGACTCCCAGTTCTGGGTGATAGTTAAGAAGTGAAATTGTGACTCCATGACTTCCTCCTGGATGAACATCTCTGGCATCTCCCTCTGGCCCAAATCTCTCCACTGTAATCTGGAAGTTCTTGCGTCTCATCTTCTGATTAGGATGCTGTCAGTAGGTTTGTGCACATGCACATGCATGCACAGTGTTGAGAAAGATGACAAAAAAGGAAGAATCCACAGTATTTTGCCTTTCCTGGCTTCATCAAACTCTGCCGCGGTAATCATTTCAGATTCTGGTGCTTTCCTGGCTTTCTAAACCACATTTAGAAAGGTCATTTATTTTCATATCTGTCTGTCATTGCACTGGTCCTTTGGAAGGGCTAGTGTTTTCCATTTATTTGTTACTACTGTTAATCATTACAAAATCTTATTATTACTGCCCATATATAAATCAGGAAAAACAAATTTGATTTCTAGCATTTTAATGTGGTTAAAAAAATTCATGAATAGAGGAAACTTCTTATGCAAATATAAGCAACTGACAGAGAATAAATATGGGCACAAACTCTTGCTATTATAATCATCTTTTGACCTCAGCCACCCTCTGGATAGCCAAAGTAATGACTGTTTGATATTTATTATAAAGCATATTAAATTCCTTGATTAACTGAACCTTTCATTCCTCTTTTTTGTTTCATGTAGCAGTGAAAATAGATTGTTCTATTATCATTCTTGCCAGGACATTTATAAAATGTATAAAATTATTCATAAATGTATTTTAAACTGGAGATATATTAATGTATTATTGGGTGTACTGAGCAGAAAACATTTCTTTTCACATTTGAATGGCAGGCACCTGATTATAAATTCACTTCCTACTGAATATTAATCGTCAACTCCATATGGCTGGTGGATAAAACTCTAAGAGGCACAGCCAGGAGATGTAAATTCTTACCCTCATCATGGACTTTTTATGTGATTTTGTTTAATTTTTAAAATAGACCGAGTGACCTTTGAATTTAAAAAAAAAAAAAAAAAAAGTCATTCCTCCCGAGAAGTCCAAGGGCAATATGATCTCAAGATGGGTTGTTATTTTCTTCCACTCCCCTTTTGGCTTCTGTGATCTGGCTCTCTTGGCCCTCTTCCTACATCTGACTGTTCCTTCTTGGTCTCCTGCTTCTTCTGCTCTGCTTAAAATGCTCGTGTTACTTAGAGTACGAACCTCAGTCCACTTCTCTTCTTGCCCTTGTTTTCTCAGGGCTTTCCCATTCACACCTGCAGTTTAGAGGTTCTGGCCTGTTCTTCAACTCTAGAGACCTCCCTGCCCTCAGGCCATTTCCACTGGGATGCCCTCCCTTCTGTACTTCCTTCTTTCTCCTTCACTCTGTTACCCCCACTCCACCTGTCCTGTGATGACCTCAAGTGGCTTGACTGCCGACTCCCCAGGACTCAGCCAGGCACTGGCATAAAGTCGGCACTCAGAATGTGCTCAGTGATTTAATGTCCACGGTTGAACCCCTTATCCTCCTGTGTCCAGTAGGCACACACTCAAAACACATGTCTTCCTGTGTTCTCTTTCTGAACGAATGGCATCACCATCCAGTTTCCCCTCCGACCTCTCTCTTCTCACACCACCCTGCTGCTGCTTTTTTTCCACATCCAGCCCTTTCGATTTTTTTTCTTTTTTTGTTTATTCATTCTGAGAGAGGGAGCATGTGTGGGAGGAGGGGCAAAGAGAGAGGAGAGAGAGAATCTCAAGCTGTGCTGTTAGTGCAGAGCCTGACACGGGGCTTGAACCCACAGACTGTCAGATCATGACCTGAGCCGAGATCAAGAGTCAGACACTTAACTGACTGAGCCACCCAGGTGCCCCAAGACCTTTAAATTCTATCTTATGTGTTTCTGAGTCCATTCCCTTCCTTCAGTCGCAAATATCACTACCGTGGTCCTTGGCTTTCCTCTCTCTCACCTGGACTGTGGTCATATCTCTTTGTATTTTAGCCTTCCAGTCTTCTCAAATCATCTTTCTTCAGAATACTATTGCCAGATTAATCTGTCCAAAGAACCTATGTGAACATGCCACCCTCCTACACTTACAAACCTACGAGGAAGAAAACTGCAAACTTTACCAAGACTACAAAAAGAAATAAATGCCGGGCATTTTCTGTGCTCCCCGTATGGGGTGACAGTAGGAAAGTGTTGATGCTTTGTAGGCTTGTTTTTTTTTTTTTCAGTTTACTACAGTGCTAATCAAGAACCCAAAGGGAGTTTTCTGAGAAAATTGGATAAAGTGATTCACTTATCTTATAAAATAAATGTGTGAGAATAAATATGAGAAACTGAAGTATAATTATCACCTTTGAGGTAAGGAAACTTGGCGTTGAACCTCAGCTCTGGTACATATGGTCTTGTGCACTTACCCCCTGCCCTTTACTATGTCTTCCTCTTGAAAATGGCATTATGGTAGGAACCACCTCTAAGAATTTTTGTGAGGATTAAATGGCATAGTGGCAGAATGCGGGTAGTATATTTCACACAATGTCTGGTACCTCAGAAATGCTTCATAAATATTAGCAGAGGCAAAAGAACATGAAAACCACAGCCCACATACACATACATACATGTTTACATAATATATAAAGATGAAAGAATAGTAATAGTGGTTGTCTCAATATGGTGGGGTTACAGATTTTTCTTATTTGTACCTTTTCTCCATTTTCTATAACTATCATTTGTCACTTTTTAAAAAAAAATTTTAATATTCATTTTTGAGAGACAGAGTGTGAGCTGGGGAGGGGCAGAGAGAGAACGAGACAAAGAATCCGAAGCAGGCTCCAGGCTCTGAACTGTCAGCACAGAGCCTAATGCGGGGCATGAACCCACGAACTGTGAGATCATGACCTGAGCTGAAGTTGGAAACTTAACCAACTGAGCCACCCAGGTGCCCCTGTCACTTTTTAAACAGAAATCTCTCAGTGACTTTCCACGTTTATGCAATAAATCCAGATTCCCTTACACTTCATTCAGTGCCCTCCATAACCTCATTCTGTTTTACTTCTCTCTCCTCATTGATTATGACTTTTTCCTGCCTACGTTTGAAGTCACCATGAATCCTGAATTACCTTACTCCCTGTACATATGGTTTCTTGCCTGCATGCCTTGCTCTCTCCTCTGTCTGTAATGTCCAATCCTGGCTTTGTCTTATTTCCTGTAGCTTCTCCTTGAAGATTTAGCTTATAGTCACTCATCAGATGAAGCATTAGGAGCACCATGTTAAAAGTATTTGATCTCGTGTCTGTTTTCCTCAGTGCAGTGTTTTTCTCCTGAATGAGGATTTTACCGGAATCTGGAAGCAAAATTTGATTACATTATAGTCCGTACAGTCAGGTTGCTTATAATTAGCAGGAGGAGAAAGGGATAAATACACGAAGGCAATAAATATTGTAGGATCTCTGATACAAGTACCTGCAGAGTTCAGTAGGGCAGAAAGAAGGGTGCAGGTAGTCCTTCTGGGGGCAGGTGAATTAGGGTGAAGAGTTCATGAATGTGTTCATTCAAGAGGTGATGCTTAAGTGGCTGAATAATGTTTCCTGGGCAGAACACATGGGGACAGGTGTTCTAGGCAGGGTGTGGGAGAAACACAACATGATGACGAGTCGTGTTTGAGGTCGGTCACCATGGTGCTTGGCACCGTAGAAGCTCAAAAATATTCAAACTGAACTGTATGCCCCCTCCTAGTATCCAGTGATTTGGAAGTTTGTGAATCCCCAGAAGTTGGATACCATATTTTATGTTTATGTGCTTCTGAGAATTTTTCTGGAGAATTTCACCTGATTTTCCCAGACAGTTGCACGGCCAATGAAAGGTTTAAAAATGTTTGACAAATGTTATAGCACAGGAAATAGGGGAAGTGAGGGGTGGAGGATAGAAAATGATGTGCAGATAAGCTGACTCATGCTGCAGCTGGTGGTCATGCCCCTGGCATCTACAGGGCAGTTACCTGCTGGAGCCACTGAGAGCCTGGTCATGCAGGCACTTCTTGTAATAGTCCCACACACTCTCTTCTTGCTCCTTTCACCAAGCAGGCTCATTCCTGTCTCTTCATTTGCTCCCACTGAGCCATTACAGTGTTCTCTCCCTGAGAGTCAAAGCAACTCTCCAGGGCAGGAAACATTATGGGGTTGAAAGACTGGGGAGAGAATGGAAGCACCATATGTTTTATTCTGAAAATAAAGTAAGGAGGTGAATATGTGAGAACAAGAAAGCAAATACAGTAACCAAAGCAATTTGGAGGAAATGGTATTAAATAGACTGCATTAAAAGACTGCAATGGCATTAACCCCCCAGAGACACTGTGGGTCAGCTCATTCATTCCTCAGAGCTGGCCAGTAAAGAGATGTGTGAATTATCCAACTCTTAGAATCCTCTTGGAATCCTTAGAATCCAACTCATAGCAGATCCAGGGTCCTCCTTCTCTACCCCTCTGTGCAGCTATAATAATACCCTCTATTATACCTTTGTTCTAGAACATATTGCACTGTGGTGGTGTAATTGTTGATACTCTTTTCTTGTATAAGGCATGACTGTCTTATGTTTGAATGCCCAGCATTTAGTGTTGGGCTCAGTTCATGTTTGTTAGAAGAATGAACTTGAGCTTTCTAGCCTGAAGGGAGTAGAGTTCATGGTTTAGCCTGCACACACCCATACACACAAACCCAAACAGCTGAAGATTTCCATTATCCTTTGCCTAAGGTGGCCCTCAAGTAAAAGCGCTAATCAAGGAAGGGAGCAGATCTTTTGCAAAGACAGGGGCTGTTCTTTTGAAGGGAGGTATTTGGTGCAGTATTGAGTTGGATGCAATATCAGATGCTGTCAGCTTGCTAACCAGTTTTGGTCAGCACAGGCAAAGCAAAGGACAAAGGTTACTGGAGCAGACACAGCGGGCACTGTTGGTCACACTTGGATCTGCCTCAAGAGCACCCACACACCCTCATCTGTGGCCCAAAGTCAAGTAACCTTCAGAAGCATAATGATTATGTAGTTGTATTTTTCAAAGCTCAGCACTCCAGGCATGAAGCAGGCAGCTGGTTGCCTTGCATGATGCTCAGCTCTGTTCAGAGGCATTCAGAGGCTCCCCAGCTAGCAGGGTGTGTGGGGAGCTTGCGGAGGGCTTAGGGGAGTCACAGATGTGTTTAAAGGAATGGAAGATTTAAAAATTAGAATGTCAAAGAAGGAACTGAAGGGGCGCTTCATGGTCTCAGGCATATGAAGTACACAGAGAATAGTGATTAGTATTTTCCAATTACTGAGGAACAAAGAACAGGAAAATTGTTCTGAACTATATCATGAGGGCTTCTGAAACGATGGAGTGTATTTGAAGATTATTGAAAATATCTTGATATATTTCTATCATGTTACCTTTATTATAGATAGCTGGTCATTTTAGACATTCAATTCATTTACACTGTTGCTTTCCCAGATTAGACACTTGCTGTAAAGAAGGAAAGGAAAATAAACTAGGGGTACTGCCTGAGCATCTCCTGACAACAGGCTCTGGGTTTTCCAACATCTCTGATTTACAGACATCGTACCATTTTAATGCCTGAGGGGTAGGTATTACCATCCCCATTTATTTATGGGGAATCTGAAGCCAGGAGCATGCAAGGTGACAATCAGAGGTGGCAATCCTCAGTCTATGTTATATGGTACTTCAGTCCTAAGTCTGTGTGACTCCAAAGGCCTTGCTTCTAACTTGTCTGTGAGATACAATGAGTCTAGTTTTCCTGAGGCTGTCTGGATGCCTCATTCTCCATGAGGAGAGACCTGGCCTGTCCCAGGTCCTGAAAACCTTCGCCTCTGAGTATAACTGTGTGTTTGTTCCAGTTTGGCATTTACATGTCCAAAACAAGCGTCTATTGCCATTTCTCAGCCTAGGCAAAGGATACTTATGGAGTAGCAAATCTGTAGTGCATGTTTTCTGGCATAGCAAAAAGAAAAAGAAGAAAAATAAATCTAATAAATAAATATCAAATAAATAAATCTAATAAATATCAAATAAATCTAATAAATATCAATAAATCTAATCTCATAAATATCAAATTTTGCCTCCACTGGCATGCCTGTGGATGATCTCCACCGTGAAGGCAAGCAGAGGTGGTATGTGGTATGTAAGTACATCAAAGATCTTAGCAAGGTGAATGATTCCCATGTACGTTGAGTTTGCTGGTGAGCAAACCTTCCTATCCCTGACGCTTGCTGTCCATATCTTTTTCTGATTGTATGCATTATACATGGGCATTTGTGGATATTTTGGAAAACACGGAAAATTTTAAATAAAGCAAAAATCCACCCCCCTAGTGCAACCACCCTAGGATAAACCAAACATGAGTACCTGAGTATGCTACTTTCTAGCCTTTTAGAAACACAGATGTAATTTCATGTCGTTTAGACCTAGGGTACCCCACCTTTTCATTTAACTTGCCTCATAAGCATTCCCTAATTATTTTATTTTTCATCATGGTAAAATACACATAACGTGATATTGGCCATTTTATCCATCTTCGAATGTGTAATTCAGGAATATTAGATAGTCACTGTTCTGTGTAACCATCCTTGCTTTGCATCTCCACAGCTTTTTTTTTATCCTTGGTATTCTCTATATTTAAAAATGCTTCACAAACCACACTTAAAACTGCATAATATCCAGCCATAGATAACTTACTTGAAAGCATTTACTACCAAACTTTCCACAGATGCTGATTTTTTTTTTAATTTTTTTTTTCAACATTTATTTATTTTTGCGACAGAGAGAGACAGAGCATGAACGGGGGAGGGGCAGAGAGAGAGGGAGACACAGAATCGGAAACAGGCTCCAGGCTCTGAGCCATCAGCCCAGAGCCCGACGCGGGGCTCGAACTCACGGACCGCGAGATCGTGACCTGGCTGAAGTCGGACGCTTAACCGACTGCGCCACCCAGGCGCCCCTCACAGATGCTGATTTTTGTGCTCACTATGATGTAGACTTTATGGCTAAGGTAGTGAAGCAAATGTGGTTTTTGCCTTCTTCTTGGACCTTAAGCCTGGTGAAGGAAGTAGCCAGAAGTGGGCAGTTGGAGTCCTGCACAGGGTGAGCGTGGGGGCCGGGGGTGCAAATGGGAAGAGAGCCCCTAACTTAGGTATAATTTACACAATCTTTCCTTGATTATTGTAGATCTAGTGTGTAGCAGATTTTTTTTAGCTGTTAGAAGTAATATTGTGAGATATTTGTAGGTGTAAATATTTGTTCACATTCAGACTATTTTATGAACGTTTTGAAAAGTGGAATTACTGAACTACTTACTACAACAGCAAAGTAAGAGGTATTCTTTTGGAGCACTGGTTATGGTTAACCCAAACTTCACCATTCTAAAGGTTGGGAGCTGCCACCAAGCATTTCCCTGGCCTGTTCCATCTTGTGAGCTCTACTGACCTTTTTAAATAAATGTATGTCTGACTTGTAGGATTATGTGAAGAGTTGGGGCTGAGAACTGAGTGTATCCAACTGGGAAGAGCTAAGGACAGGGGCAAAGGGAATATGGCTGAGGTTGACATTTAGTGTCACAGATGACATTTGAACTGTCCAGCTGGTTGACTCCCATCAAAGGCCTTGGTCTGACTCCTGCTTTAGGGCTGTGCTCTATGTGTGTGCTGACAGAGTTTGGCTTCCTTCTGTGAAATTAAGACTTGCAGACTTGAAGCTCATTGTGAAGTAAAAAGCCTATAAAAAAACAAAGTATCTGTTTATCATCTAAACAGAAATTTTTGGTCTATTATCAGTTGGAAGAGACTTTTGGATAGTATATAATCTTCCCTGTTCAGACCATAGATGAAGCTTCTGAGGTTTTGAAAACTTAAGAGACATTCTGAAGGAAACCAGTTGGGTAGATAGAGAAATCTCTCTTGAGTTCTCTTGTGGTTTACTCCATAACCTGCCCCATGTTATCTTAGCCTTTGTTCTTGTCCTTGGAGTTCTTCTCCTCTTTCTTTTAAATTCCTGATTTGGCTTTCTGCCATTTTCTTCCAAGATGCTGTTCATCTTCAGTGTTGCATACATATATGTGTTGGTTGATGTCTATCAATAGTCATCACGTTCTGCTGAAGTGTTTGCATGCCTTTTTCTGTGTTGGTCTTAGCCTACTAATTTGTTTGCCAACTGCCGTCTTCATCTTGGCCTAGGTGTTTATTGGAAAGTCCCTGTTGGCTCTGGCAAAAGTACCCAGTGATGTTTTATTTTGCTCCCTTTGTGTTAGCCCTTTTGAGTAATTTTGTAGGGTTTTGTTTTTTTTTATTAATGTTAAGTAGTACAACTTCCGGTGATGTAGTAAATATGGAAACCTGGTCTGGGGCCAAAGAGTAAATAGTTTTTAAATAGATCATTAATATTGAGAATCAAAATAGTACACAGATCTCTGATGTATTTATTTTATGATGACCGATAGATAACAATTAAGTTGGTAAAGCTTTACCACAAATACACATCGTTATATACATGTGCGTATACTTTTTTATGTATAGTAAATCTTGTAAGGTCAAACTTACAAAAAAGTTAACATTGCTTTGTGTTTGACAAAGTGCCATTATCTTCAGTAGAGCTTCATATCTAATGACTCTAAATATAGGACCAGAGGCCGGCCCCCTGACAATAATTAAAAAAAAGAACTTGAAAAGCCAGAGCACCAAATTTGGGCTGAGGCTGTCAGCCCCAGTATGAAGTGATTATTATGTAGTTGGAAAATCCTGTAGCTTAGATCCTAAACAATTTCTCGTAATCCATAGCTCAAAATAATTCAGAGTTATCAGGATCTTTCATTTTTGAGAGAAAGGAATGATTTCTCATTTATCTTAAGTCTTTTATGTTGGCAGTTCCATCCTTAATTAAAAAGGCATTGGCATTTTCATTATGAAAATGGTTTTCCTGGACTTATAGCTGAGTCCATTAATTTGGTGTTTCAAAACTGATTGGCATTAGCCTGTTAGTTACTTTTATATAAAAACAACTTAAAAATTCATTTTCGAGTGTCTTGACTTTAAAGACCATTCCAGACATCTGTTCCTCCTGGGTCTACTGGATCGATGTTGTTAAGTTCTGGAGAACTAGGGAATAATTATAGCACACTCCACTTCCAAAAAAGATGACAGCCATTATCACTGTTTAAGGCACTTGAGGAGAGCCTAAGTAGACGCACCCTAGATGAATACCTTACACTTGTTCTCTCTCTCATTTTCTTCCATATCTTTCAGTGTAGAGAGATAAATGTAATAGCAATGATATTTCCTTAAATGCTTACTATCAAGCCATGTGTTATGTCCTGTTAGCATTCATAACAGTCCTATGAAGATAGGTAGTATGATGCCCATTTCACACATTGGGAGGCTGAGACTCCCCAAGAGGTCACCTGATTAACCCCCTGACACCTCTTGACTGATCGATCCTTGTCATTCCCCTACCACCTCTGTTCCCTTCTGCACATCACTGCTGGTCCCATCTGTGTTCTTTATAACATTCTCCTCCAGACACACCTTCTAAGAGTCCACACTGCATAGGGATAAAGCCCAGATTTCAGCATGTGTACAGGTTGACCCCAACTTCTTTGACTTTATACCCCACAACCTCCTTACAAGAATCTGCACTAGATTCTTACACAAAGGTGTACTTCCCCAGCTGTTTCTCCTGCAAATGGCTATTATTTGCCAGACACTCCATTAGGATCGTAGGTAAAGTTCTTACCTTCAAAACTTTAGACTAGTAGCAAGATAGATGTGCACATACATCACTTCTCCTTAACTTTTATGTATCTAATCCCAGATTGGCTTACAGCATTTGCCCTTGGTGAAAGTTTCCCGTACCATTCAAGGCAAAAGTTGATTCCACCTTTCTCTGAATGAAGCCTGAACTGACTGTACCAAATATTTATCTTCAAGTTTTAATCTTATTTTCATGTGCCTGGATCTTAGCCCACTTCTCGGTTATAGACTCTATAGGCAAAGTCTGTGATTTTAATATATCTTTGATTTTTAAATTATATTTTTAAAGAAAAGATTAATTTGTAAAAAATCTATAAAATGTCATAAAGAAATTTCAGCATTGGGCCACCATATTTTTAATATATTGCATGATGGTCTGAGACCACATGTGTTAAAGTATAAAAAATTAGGTTGGCACACAAAAGTGGCATGTCATTTGTTTTTCTGGATGTTTAAAAAAAAAACTGGCACCAAGGTTTTGTTTTGTTTTTTAATTTTTTTAATTGAATTAATAATATTACTGTGATACCTTCCTTTTCACTAGTTATCAGCACAGGAAGAAAGCCTTTTGAACATGAACCAGGCCTTTAAAAGACGCTAATAAATCTCTTGAGTGCTAGTCCTTCAAGTTATGGGACTTGTTAAAAATACCATAAATGGTAAGTGAATGAGCAAATGGAGTCCTGACTAGGGAGTTTGGAAACCTGTTCTATTCCTGACACAAGCCACTTAAAGGGGGGTGACTCTGATGTCAGAGGCACAGTGAGCCCCGATGTCTTTGCGTACCAAATGTGGCCCCGATTTCTTTGTCCGCTATGATGCATGCCAAAGGATGCATCATAGCAGACATTGTGGGTTTTTGACACATTAAATACTTTTATGGGTGCCTCTCCCCATGTTGTGTTAGTTGAACTTCATTCATCTGTTGGTTTATAGATAAATTTATTTTCTCATAGTTCTGGAGGGTGGAAGTCCAAGGTCAAACTGTTGGCACATTTGTTTTCTTCTGAGGCTTCTCTCCTTGGCTTGCAGCTGCCACCTTCTCGCTGTGTCCTCATATGGTCTTTTCTCTATGTGTGCATATCTTTGCGTGTGGGGTCTTTCTGTCTGGATCTTCTCTTTAAAGCCAGTCAGCTTGGATCAGGGATCACTCAAATGGCCTCATTTTAACTTCATCACCTCTTTAAGGTGCATACAGTTATATTCTGTGTATGGGGAGTTAAGGCTTCAGCATTTTGAGGATTTTGAGGAGACACAATTTAGCACATAACATCTATTTAAAATAACCTTCATTTATTTTATATAGAGACTAGTAAAAAGAAGAAACCAAAAATAGCCTTCTACCTAGTTAGTGCCTATTGTTAAAGAGGGAGGGTAAGAACATGAAAAGATAATTCAAACTGTATTCAAGGTTATAAAAGGAAATTGGATGCTCTCCTAGTCCCTTCCTTCCACACTAAGGCAACCTCTTTAAATATATTTACACAAATGTTTACTATGCGGAGTCCAGGTACATTTTTTCTCTGAACTTAATGTATCACACAAAACACAGATCTCTCGGTATCTACACACCCTCTGTATGACTACATTGTATTCCATTGTATATGTCCTGTATTTTAATGTAACTAGTGACCATTTAATGGGCATTTGTTTCTAGGTACCTTCCCCAACCCTTGCCTCCATTACAAATAATGGATTTGGATTCCTTTTAAATACACATCACGGAGAGAAGAGGGATGAGCTACCTAATAAAAACAACTGGCATTCGGTTTGGGTAAAGGCAGCCTTTTTTTTCACCTTCCTGTTTTTTGGCCCTTATTAGTTGCTGTGAAAGGTATTTCAGTCTTTCTTACCCTCCAGCCCCTGACCATATGCCACAACGTCCTTCCTGAATAATGTGGAAGGAGGGGCTTCCCCTGGCAGCATTAGGTCATATCACGCCGCTGTCCTTCCTCCTACGGAAGAAAGGTCTATCTGAATCATGAACAGGCAGAAACTATTTTTAGTTAAGTAGAACAGTTTTTCTTGTAAGAATTGCTGTTTCCGTGCCCACGATGGCACATGAATCCTTTCTGGCTGCTTCTACCCTTTGGAGAGGGGCCAGCTTTCTAATGGAATGTAAGCAGTCTTACTGCTAATCAAGATTTACAGCTGAGACTGAGATGCCCGGCCGCTCATTGGATTTGCAGACCCTCTAAGCTAGCAGCGGCGACTCTGAGACAAGTGCAGTGCAGAGGCCACCCGTCCTGTTCTCCAGGCCCTCCCTCCGTCCTCAGGCCCGGCCTCTCAGCCACGGGTATCATCTGGCATTATTTTGTAAGCTGTGCCACGGTGCAGATGTTCTTTGCTGAAGAATTACTTTCATTTCTGACTCATTTCAGGAAATGAGGCAGTCTATCAGAGGTGTTCTTCATTTTCAGACCCATGGAGAATTCATTTTCTCCTGGGATTTCTAACCACATGTGGGCAGTGCTTTATTTACCCAGATGTGAGAAATAACAGTAATGAACAGCCCTCTTCCAAAGCAGGCCTTACTTCCCGGCAGAATCCAATGTGAAGACCCACAGGAGCTTATGCTCTTATTAATGTAAATATTTCTGAGGTTTTGGTTTTGTGTGATGCTTGTGGACATGCTGTGTGTATGGGCTTCGGTGCAAGAAAAATATAATTTAGCAACAGAGTTAAAAGGTAGTCTGGAGTGTTTCTAATTACTGTTTGTTTAGTTCACCATTGCCCTAATAAGTGGATTTAAGTAACCTTGGGGGTAGGGAATGTAGTGTTCATATTCTAGTCAGCCATGCAAATCAAACTCTAACTCAGTATTGCAGAGAACACGCCGTGGAGTCATTTTATATGTATTCCACTGAATTTTAAATTTAGAACTGAGAGCATTTTGGAATGGGCATTTTCTACCTGTCCTGCATCGGCATGAATTGTGTACAGGTCCAAAATCAACTCTACTGTGTGCTACAACCTTATTAAAATTTTTTTTTCAACGTTTATTTATCTTTGGGAGAGAGAAAGAGAGAGAGAGAATGAATGAATGAATGAGCAGGGGAGGAGCAGAGAGAGAGGGAAACATAGAATCTGAAGCAGGTTCCAGGCTCTGAGCTGTCAGCACAGAGCCCGACATGGGGCTCGAACCCACAAACTGAGATCATGACCTGAGCTGAAGTCAGATGCTTAACCGACTGAGCCATTGAGGCACCCCACTACAACGCCATTTAAAATCCATCAGTGGTCTTTGACATTCAGTTCTCTTTTTAATTTGAAATAAAAGAGAGGGAGAGACTTAAAAGTTTCTCTTTCCTTTTTTTCCCCATCCTTCAGTGGCTGTAATAGGAAATGGAAGTATTAAAGGGACCTAGAGCAGTGGTTCTGTCAACCTTGGCTGCACCTTGGAATCAGCCTGGGAACTTTAAAAACTACAGATGCCTGGGTCCCACCCGCAGAGATTCTGGGTTAACTGTTTGGCATGCAGCCTGCCTTGGGATTCTTCAAAAGCTCCCCAGTGGATGTTATTGTGCTCTAGATGCTGAGAACCACAGACATGAGAGACCTCTCATCCAGGGGTTCCCAGCCCTGGCTGCAGAGTAGCATCACCTGGAAAGCTGTTGAAAGAAACACAGATGCCCCCCAGTTGAAACCACATTTCTAGAGGAGGGAGCCAGTATTGCTAGAAAGCCCCCAGATGATTCCGATGCACAGCAAGGGTTAAGGCAAGCTGACATAATCTAACCATCGCATATCACAGGTGAGAAAAACATGGTCGTATCCCAGTTGTTGCAGGAGCAAGTTTGGGACTCAGGTCTGACCCTCCAACTGGTCTCTGCTGCCCGACACCACCCCCTGGTATTTGTCCGTTGTATTTATTGATGCTTCCTCATCCTTCAGGTGATGTTCCTGCCTCCAGGAGGCCTTTTCTGACTCCTCATACTCTCCACTCATCCAGTCGGGGTAAGATGCCCTTCTTTTATATTTGAACAGTGCCTCGAGCTCTCCTCTAAGACTGTCAACTCTGGGATGACAGGAGTCGTCCTTTCTGTAACATGCTGGCAAGGTGTAGGCTCCCAGATAATTTGTTGAGTCGAGGTTCCCTGATTCTTTACTTTTCAGTTAGTCCACATGGACTGCTAACAAGAATCCATGTCTGTATGTTAGCTTCTGAAAATAGCTTCTGAAAGCAAAAGTCATTTATTTTTCTAGGGCCCACTGTCCTGTGGGTCAAGATCTCATACACAAGGACTCCCCATCCCTACCTTCCAGAACAGAGGTTTTGGAGAAAAAAGAATTCACGGGGCTTTTGATAACAATGAAAATAAAATTTCAGTGACCTCACAAGTTGTTACTTAAAACATCTGGGGACTTTTGGATAACGTACTTATGAGTGTGTATGGCATCAGTGGAAGGGAGTATGTGGCATTTATTTTAAGACAAAAAGTTGTATGAGGAAAATAATGCTATTTCATGGAAATATGTTTTAGGGATTAAATTATGTCCTTTATCATACTGCATATAAAACTCGGAGAAGCCACATTCTGTTAGCATAGCTGAATTAAATCCTTTGGCTTCTCTGGATTCATACATTAAATTCTTTTCAGTTGATTTAAAAAAAAAAAAAAAAACTGTCTTCTGTCATCCCACTTTACTTAAGGTCATGCTTGGTCAGTGTCTTATTTTTATTTGAAAAACATTTCCAGGTTTGCAGTATTTGTGTTTATTCTTGTAGCTGTACCAGAGATTTGTCTCAGAAAGCAGATTGCAACTAGTATCTCTTCAGTTGAAGAGGCCAGGAGGCTGCACACAGGAGTAACGGAGAATTTGAGGCTTATGTGGAGAATTTGAAGCTTTTGGAGCCTAGACTATAAACTGGACTGAGTTATAGGGTAAATGTGAAAATGATGTTAAGACGTTGCAGCCAGGAGAGAATGATGGGAGTGTGTGGGCTCGTTCTGAAGTCTTAGACTTCTAGGCTACTGCTTTATCCACTCAGGTCATGATCTCATGGTTTTGTGGGTTCGAGCCCCATGTCAGGCTCCGTGCTGACAGTGCAGAGCCTGCATGGGATTCTCTGTCACCCTTTCTCTCTACCCCCCCCCCCCCCCATTCACAATGTCTCTCTCTCAAAATAAATAAATAAATAAAAAAACTTAAGAAAAAGGAAAGTGGCAGTGTGGCAGCAGGTAAGTGAAGCCACCATATAGTCGGGAATCTTCCTTAAACAAATATTCTTAAAAATTTCAGGAAAAAGCTAAGTCATTTAGCTGGAGGGAAATGTAAAACGCTTTTATATTAAAATATTTTTGATTATACTGTGGAATATAAAGTGCAACCTTTTGCATGACTTTTTTTTTTTTTTAATTTTTTTTTTCTTTCAACGTTTTTTTTAATTTATTTTGGGGACAGAGAGAGACAGAGCATGAACGGGGGAGGGGCAGAGAGAGAGGGAGACACAGAATCGGAAACAGGCTCCAGGCTCCGAGCCATCAGCCCAGAGCCTGACGCGGGGCTCGAACTCACGGAGCGCGAGATCGTGACCTGGCTGAAGTCGGACGCTTAACCGACTGTGCCACCCAGGCGCCCCAGCATGACTTTTTTTTTAAAGGTGAAATGTGAAATTTTAGAGAAGCACTTCTGTCCAGTCTCTCCTTTGCTGCTATTTGGGTGGAAAATGAACAGACTGATACAACTTTGCTAAGGAACCAGCCTCCATCATGCTAATTACAGAGGCTCAGCAGCGTGCTGTGGAAGAGAAGGGGAATGGGGGAGAGGAGCTTTATTAAACACATAAGACACAGTGTTCAGTGTTTCGACCACGTTGTGTCATCAAATCTCTAGGACTGCCCTGCAAATTAGGACTTAATTCACACCAGCTTTTATGTGCGAGGACATATATATGCACCTGTCCACTACGGAGCAGAGCCAGAATTTAAATCCAGGTCTGTCTGATTCCACAGTCCCTGTAATTTTCTTTACTAACAGGACCTCTTAGTCACGAGAGTGGAAAAGTCTCCAGAGGACAGTATTTACTGGTAGAAGTGGGCTGACTTTCAGCTTCCTTTACAGTTGTTATTGAACATTAATAGGGTAACATTTATAAGCTTCTGTGACATGGTTAAAAGCACTTCTTCGTAATGTTCTATAAAGTTCTGACTTTAAAACGGCATGCCGTTGTTGCAGTGGTGTAGAGTTCAGGCGTATTCATCGCCATGATTTGAAGAGGGGAAAGGAATAGTCAGCAATGACCATTTTTGGTCCAAACACAGGGAGAATTTTGTAAATTCATCTCTCAGATGTCACGCATTTGACTTGAGGGAGGCAGCAAAGCAAAATGGTTGATAGTTTGCACTTTGCCATGTGATTCCTGGGTTTTAGAGGCCTGGCGCCGTTGCCTACTAGCTGTGTGATCTTGGACAAGTCACCTAACCCCTTGGTGCCTTAGTTTCGTCATCAAAAAGGCAGGGATAATAACAGCTTGATTAAACTTGCTGTTTTGAGAATTAAATAACATAAGGCATATAAAGAGCTTGGAACATTGTGTGAGAGAAAGTAAGTGCTCAGTAGATGTTTAGCTATTCTCAGTGGACAGAAGCTAGATGCTACATGACCCAGCAACCCCACTGCTAGGTATTGACTTGAGAAATGAAAACCCGTGTCCACAAAAGACCCTCTAGTGAAAGTTTATAGAAGTTTTATTCATAATTAGCAAAACGTGGAAATAAATGTCCACCAGCTGGCAAATGGATAGGCTATGGTACATCCACACAATGGAATAGTGTTCAGTAGCAAAAAGGAACACATTACTGATGCAGGCCAACAACATGGATAAATCTCAAAAGTGTTCTGCTTAGTGAAAGAAGCCAGATAGAAGAGGCTGTGTATGATTTGATTCCGTGTATATGACATTCTGAAAAGACAAAACTACAGTTTTGTCTCCCTACAGGGAGACATCGGATGGTTGCTTGCCAAGGACCAGAAGCAAGCAGAGAAGATTGAGTGTGGAGGGGCAAGGGAAGGCTCTTTGGGGTGATGGAAATACTCTGTATCTTAATTGTCCCGGAGGTTACATGACTACACATTAGTCAAAACGCATCAGACTTAGGGTAAATTTTTTTCCCATGTATAATAAGTTAAACCTTAGTAAACCTGATTAATAATAATAATAAAAAAAAAGTCAGGTGCTGCATCACATGACAAATAGTGGGAGAAAAGGGATTTAGAAACAGTAATCGGAAGTGGCAGAAACTGAAGATATTTTGCAGTTTCAAGGACTATGGACGATGGGTGGAATGATTTCATTAATTTTTCTCTCACAGGCTGTGAGTTAGAAAAATATAGAAACCTGTGGAATGGTTCTGTCCTACCCAAGCACACCTGATTCTCTTTGCTGTGCGCAGTGGTCTGCTACCCCATTTCTTTTAAGCCTACCGACGAGAGCTGCTTGTATTTCTCAGGCCTGGGGATCTCCTGGGTTGCTTCCCAGGAGAATCCTGAAGGAGGGAGGGCTGGCTGTGTGACGAGGCATTCATGGAAACAGAGCGTTGGTGTTCTAGATGAACTGAGGGTTACTATTCCAGTTTATTAAGTAGTCTGAGTGCATTTATGGATAAGATATGTTATCTCAGCGCATTGTTCATTCATCATGAGTCATGGAGGCCCTGGCCCTTGATCACGGAGCTCATGCTTATCGTTAGCAGCACTGGGCACAGCTGACCACTCCCTCCTTCCTGAAATTCTTTCTGTGCATGGCTTCTGTGGTGCTGCTCCATTTTGATTCCGCTTGCAACCGCGCTTGTCTTTTCTGTCCCCTCTGCTGGATCCTTCTCTTCCTAGTCCTGGCCTCTAAACGATGGAGTGCCAACAGCTTTGTGCTCTGGCCGCTTCCCATCTCAGCTCACTACTTAGGTGATAGTCATTTCCATCTATTTGGTGATGACTTCCATATCTGCCTCCCTGATCTCTGTCTCTCCCTGGCTTTTCAGCTGCTTGCTTTACCTCTCCACTTGGCTATACTCTTGCAAACATGGCATCTCCAAAACCAACTTCTGGTTTGTTTTCTAAACCTACACTTCTTCCTCTTTTCATCATCTCGGCAGTGACTTCACCCAGTTGCTCAATCCCTCAAACCTAAAGTCTTCCTGGATCGCTGCCTTTCCTTCACACCTCATGTCGGACCCATTAGCATCTATCCCAAGCCCAAGCACTCCTCATCTCCCAACTCGTACCTGAGTCTAAACCCAGGCCTTCACCATGTCTTGCTGGGACTTTGAATCACTTCCTCAGCCCTCTTCCTGCCTCTATCCATTACCTTATGGTCTGAGTTCACACAACAGCCATGGGGATTCTTCTGTATTATACTTTTATACTAGGTGCAGTGGCTTCTCTACAAACAGTATGAAGTGCAGGCTCCTAACCGTGTACCATAAGACCCCCGCCACCTCCTTGTCCCCATGTCTTCTTGCTATGCCTGTCTCTCATGGTGCTCCAGCTACACCGGCCCCTCACTGTCCCTCGATGTGTCCCCCTCCTTCCCGGAATGCTCTTCTCATCCTCCTCTCCACCTGCTCTCACCTCCCAACCCTTTTCCGTCTAGGATTCTTGCTCTTGGGGCTTCATTCAGTTCTCCTTCAGATGCCACCCCTTAGAGCTCGCTGTCCTCCCTTACTCATCGATCCCAAATAGCACTGTTAACTCTCTGTTCCCTTCACGTGCTTTATTTGACTTCAGAGCATTTATCTCTACCTGAAATTAACTTTGTGTGTTTTGTTTATTGCCTCTGTCCCCCAGTAGGTCATAAGCTGCATAGGAACACTGTTGTGGTGCTCAATAAGTGTCTTTTGAATGACTGAAGGAATAAGTGAATTAATGCTCAGATACCCCTATATTAAAAATTAAAGAACCTTCCTCAACCCTAATATCCCTCTCCCTCTCTCACCCCATTTCTCTATCTTTGTTAAGGGAGAATCCCTAAATGTTGTGTAGGTATACTACCCATTTCCTCTTCACTCTGCTGCGATCTGGGGTCTTTTCCCTTCACTCTGGTGAAATTTCTCAGGGTCATTCAAGCTGTATGTGTTGCTGCTTCTAGTAGATACATTCCTATCCTGTCTTACATTTAGTTTTTTTTTTTTTTTAGTTTATTTATTTATTTTGAGAGAGACAGAGATGGCACGAGCAGGGGGAGGGACAGAGAGAGAGGGTGAGAGAGAACCCCAAGCAGGCTCCATGCTGCCAGCGCAGAGCCTGATGTGGGGCTCGAACTCATGAACCAGGAGATCATGACCTGAACTGAAACCAAGAGTTGGACGCTTAACCAACTGAACCACCCAGGTGCCCCTTACGTTTAGTTTTATTATGGAACATCAGTTTCCTGAAAAGGGACTTTTTCTGTGTTGTTACCTGTTAATGTCTTCGGCATCTCGCACAGTGCCTGGCACATAATAGGTGCCAGAAGTGGCGTTCTTGTGTTTCTACGTGTCGTGTCCTGTTGTGAGATGTTTGACATGAGTCCTCACTTCCAGTTTTTGTAAATGGAAAAAAAAATTTTTTTTTACTTTTGGCAAGGTGTTGTATATAATTATTTTTTAAAAGTTTATGTAAGTAGACAAGTGAATAATACAAGATTTGTTGTGAAAAAGAGCATGTCCTCCTCCAGTTTTTGTTCCTGAGAGGCAAGTATTTTTAACTTTAGCTGATTATGTTAACAATCACTTCTATATCTTTAATTAACATAAATTAACGTTTCAGTGGTTATCTACTGATGAAAAAGTTTAGCCCGGGTTCATCTACCCCTGCTCCTCTCCCTTCTCATGCAAATTTCCCAACCCCCATCCTCCCAATATTATAATTGTATTGTAATTTTGGTAAGATCAATATGCAGCATTTACTTTGTTAGAACTATGTCGTACTTTCCACAGAGGAGCCCTGGAATGTAGTTTGATTACTTTTCCTCACAAAACTACACAGTGAATACTGTACTGACTTTTTTTTTTTTTTTTTAATCTCTTCATTTTGGATGTACTTAGGAATATTCAACCTGAGACTCTACCCCAGTTGTAAATCTCTCAGTCGACCACATAGTGAATGCACCAAGTTCATCTGTTTGGAGTCAGTTCCTCTCAGACCCTTCTGATCTGGTCTCTGTCTAGGTTGCTTTCTTGGCCCCCAAACAGCTAGGGCTTCCCCTTCACTGCTCTCCTGCAGACTCCTTTTGCCTCTCTTGTATCGGAGCCACTGGTCTCTGGAACTTAATGACTTACTCTTTGTTGGTTCACTGCTTCACACAGTCTCCAGTTCCTTATGGAGGAAAGGTGTGAGAAGAGCTAAGTTTTTGAGGCTTGCAGGTCTGACAATGCCTTTGTTTTTAACTGACGGCTTGACTAACTTTATAATTCTTGAGCAGAAATCATCTCTACTGAGAATTTTGAAGCCTCTGCCTTCCAGTGTTGTTCTTGAGTAGTTCCTGCCATTTGGACTTAAAATCCTTGGTATGAAAAACTCTTTTGGGAAATTCCATTATGATATACCTTGGTATAGTTGTTCTCTTTGCATTTAATGTGCTGGAAACTCAGCCTCCTCACTGTGGAAACCCGGTCCCCTTCTCTCTCCTCATTCTTGTCTTATCTTTAAAGGGAAAACAGCGTCCTTTTGTTTTGGGTGAAAGATGTCCTCCTGTCCTGGGGGGAAAAATGCCTTTGATGCTGGGAAATTTCTTTCCTTTGCAATCACTTCCCCTCCATTTTCTTTGATGATGAACACTTTATTTTTTGGACTTGGCTATCGTGAATTGTTCCCCAAACTTTCCAGCTTTCCAGCTTTCCATCTCTGTTTTTTTATTCACCTTTCTTGGCCATTTCCTGAATTGTGTCTTTCAAGCCTTCTATTGACTTTTCAATCTGCCATCATTTTAATTTCTAAGATTTAATATTTTTATTTCTCTTTCTCTCTTTCCGATAATATCTTGTCCTTATTTCATGAATGTACTTTTTCTCAGATATCTGAAGATGCTAGAGTTTTGAATTTTTTTAAACTTTCTTCTTCCTGTGATTTTTCTCTCTCCTCCAAGTTGCTTTGTTGTTTCTCTGTTAGGTGTTTTACCTAATATCCAGAAAGTCTTATTGTTCCCTCCTGTTTTAGATTAGCTATCTAAAAGGATGACTGGAGGTTCTTTGATAGCATATTGTGTTTAGCTTCATTCTAGGATGACGTGGCTGAGGTATTTGTTTTTGTTTTGTTTAGGAAATCCTAATGTTAGTATTTTTATGTTTTTCATTTTTATTTGTTTATTTATTTTTTTGTTTGTTTGAACTGACCAGATTCTCCAGAAAAAAGATGACTAGTGAGAAAGCCAAGTACAAGGCTAGGGTGTCTCAACATTCAGTAACAATTGTAGCGTGTAATCTCTCTTCAGTATGGAATCCCAATCCTCATTTATGCCTAGAATCCTCTAGTCCAAAAATCCCTTACTTACTCTTTTCAGACCAATCTTCTAGGTGGGGCATGGGGGGTTGGAGGCAGTTACTTCAAGGAGTGAGGGAGAGAATTGGGTCTCTCTACTTCTTAAATGGACTTTCAGCCAATTCTGTGCCCCACCTCCACCCCCACTTCCAGAGGAACCTGATGCTACCAGTCCCTCAGCCCCTTTATGGTTTATAATTTAAATGAAATTGCTTCTAGATAGTCCTGGTTTTGGATTGAGCTTTCTCCAGTCTGCTGAGCCATTGGCCACTAGTCTATTTGTTCTCCGGCTTCCAAAATTGTGTTACTATCTCTTCTTCCTGTTCTCTTTATATCTGTTTATTTTCCAGTGGCGTTGAGGTTGAAGCAGGACTCTGTGCAGGTGTTTCATAGTCCACCTTTAAATGAAATCCTCACTTGACGTGTTTTTCTTTGTTGTTTATGAGGCATTTGATCACACTTGTGCATCTCTATTTTCACCGACTCTAGTTCTTTTCTTACATACAGTTGGGGTTGAGTGTGGTGGAACGCTCCCTGGACCATGAGTTAGGAAGCTTGGGTTCTTTTCCCAGATTTCATACTCAATCCAGTGCATTCTCTCTCATCATTGTTTTCTCGTCTGTCATTCCAAGGCATTGAAGTAGATGATTCTGAGATCTCTTTGTACCCAAAAATTGCTTTTATTTGTAAGAAGTTGAGATAATCATGTGTAACTGAACACCAAATTAGGAAACAGAGTTGCAGTAGCCAGCTGAAGAAATGCACGAGTTCAGCCTTTCCCTGTATTAGTCTCTGTAACTCTGGTATCTTAGAAGTCTCAAGTAAAATTGCAACCCACATTTCATGAACAAGAAGCTGTTAAAAGGTTAAAAATTATGAATTTTGTTTTCCTCTGCACTATTTTCAGCTGATAGGAGTTCAGCTGCAAAGCATACTTGGATCCATGTTCTTGATAGGGAGATAAAGTGTGAGTTTTAAGCCAGAAGAACAGGGAAGATAATAGAGAAAGAGGTCTGCTTTTTTCCCTTTTACGTTCTAGCAGGGATGGCCATTCTTGGTAGCACCCCACCAGGAAATTGTCCTTCCTATGGAAGCCATGTGTGAGTACATGATAGCCACATCTGTATTTTCTCTCTCCTCCATGTTGCTATTTCTTGTTAGATGGAAAGACAGAGTGGACATTGCATGTCACTGTGGTTTTGACTGGCTGCTTTGATCAGTAACCCAGTGTGCTCAGCAGTGGTCATTACGGTGACTGAGGAGAAAATGTGATCTGTGAGGCCAGTGACCCTGTGGGCCAGAGACCAAGGCGAGGCTCCTTAAGGCAGTGCTTCCCAAACTGAGTTGCACACCAGAGGCACCCCTGCCCCCTGTTACTAACACAGCATCTCTGTGGGGTGGGACACAGGAATTGTTTTGTTAGAGTTTCCCAGGTTTTTAGGATATGCTTAATTCTTATACTGACTCTGGGGAACTATTGTCTTAGGGACAGGAGGCCAAAAAGAAAATCAGACTCGAGCGTTTGCAGAGCTCCGGAAAAAAACCACAGAACAGAACCTGAGCCCTGCACACCTAGCCAGCTGACACTCGTATCGGTCCTGGAAAGGATTTCCGACTCTCGCTGCTTTTCTCGTGTTCATATTTCACACTCTTTTCCCTCATTCTTTGTAGATCATCTTGCTTTTTAAATCGCAAAGGGAATAGAAACCCTCAGGGGATGCTGCGTCAACTTCTTTTCTTCCCTCAAAAAAGAAACTGTGTGTGTGCAATGTGTAATGCACAGATAAATTTATGTTTACACTTAACTTTGCTTCCCCGATTAAGGTTAACCCCTCTGCCTGTGCCTCTCTCCATCAGTGACCCCTCCTGTGTATTTTTCTTTCACTCTTTCCATCAGTATTTGTGTGTGTGTGTATGAGTATGTGATATATGTAATATGAATACATATTTCATCTTACAGGACAAGGTGCAACAACAAAACTATGCCTTCCTCAACTCTGTGGCCAGCCTAGGTTTATTCATTCAGTCATTCATCTGGTTAGTCCATATTTATTAGAGCCAGCTATGTGCAGAGACCTGGCCAGGCACTGGGCTTCAACATCAGACTAAACGGACATAACCCCAGCTTGCACAATGCTGATGGTCTCTTTGTAACCAGAGCCCTTTAAAAATTATCGTTCTTGGGGTGCCTGGGTGGCGCAGTCATTTAAGTGTCTGACTTCGGCTCAGGTCATGATCTCGCAGTTCGTGAGTTCGAGCCCTGCATCGGGCTCTGTGCTGACAGCTCGGAGCCTGGAGCCCGCTTCTGATTCTGTGTCTCCCTCTCTCTCTGCTCCTCCCCTGCTCATGCTGTCTCTGTCTGTCTCTCAAAAATAAATAAATGTAAAAAAATGAAAAAAAAATTAAAAATTGTCATTCTTACTTTCCCCCTTTACAGAAAGAACACATGCTTGTGATCATAAATTTGAAAATAGTTTCCTAATGGGAAGCCACGAAAGGGTTTAAAGCAGAAGAGTACTGAATTTCGTTTTCATAATTTCATTTACAAAGGTCACTGAGGCTACCGAAGGGGGAAAGGATTGGGAGGGGGTGGAAATTGCTGGCAGGCGATCGGTCAGGGAATTTCTGCTCCAGCCTAGATCAGAGCTGCTTGGCATTGTAAGGAGGAGAGGGGAAGACAGACTCAAGATCTGTTCAGCATGATAGGTTGGTGAATATTTTGTTGTGGGGATGAAGAAGAAGGGGGAGTCCAGGATGACACCCAGGTTTCCGGCTTACCCAGCTGCGTGGGTAGTAGCGCCATTTACTGAGATAGGAAATAATGGAGAAAGAGTAGCTCTGTGCGTGTGTATAGACCTAAGTCCTGTGTGAATGCTCCGTGAGTCTGACATGTCTTGGAAGTTTCTAGGTGGAGGGGTCACATAAGCAGCTGGATGTATGAATCTGGAGTTGAGAAGAGACCACTTGAAATAGAGCAGTGCATTTGGAACCTTTAGTCTAAAGCTGCCAACAGATGCCGTGGGTAGATTACAGAGGAGCAGGCCACAGGTGGCCACCTGAATATTTTCAGAACTCAAGCTCCAATCAGGAAGGATGCACCAACAGAGGGGACCAGAGAGATGAAAGAACCTCTAAGGGAAGAAAAGCAAGAGAAGGTGTCTTCAAAAACGGTTACGGTCAGCTGTGGCAAAGGTTGTTGTGATGTCAAATAAGGCACAAATGTAAAGCAGATGTTAGGTTCAGCCACGTGAAAATCGTGGATGACCTTAGCCAGGGCCAGGTGGCAGGTGGTCACAAGTGGAATCCCTGGGAGAGGGGTGCCAGCTCATCTAAAGCCCTGGCAAGAGTATTAAGGATTTTGGACTGTGTTGTAATGTAGTAGGTGCAGTGGAAAAGGCTGATTAAAATTGTTTTTCCTTTCTATGATAGCCTCTTATCTTTATTGTTTTATTTAGGTTATCAGAGCAATATGTACTCATTGTAAAAGTTTAAAACATGTAAAATATGACTCACAGTGGAGCGTCTGACTCTTGATTTCAGGTTGGGTTGTGGTCCCAGGGTTATGGGATCAAGCCCCATGTTGGGCTCAGTGCTGAGTGTGGAGCCTGCTTAGGATTCGCTCTGTCTCCCTCTGCTCCTCTCCCCTGCTCACATGCCTGCTTTCTTTCTGAAATTAAAAATAAAAATTAAAAATTAAATACAAATATGACTGACAACAGTCTTTATAATTGCATTCCCTCATATATAACCACCGTTAATAGTTTGAGGTATATCCTTGCAGGTTCTTCTGTGAATGTGCTATCACATACATACATTGATACACATTTACTTTCCAAAAATTGGACTTATTGCCATATAGTCTGCTAAAGCTTGTATTTTTACCTGTGTATTTCAGACCTTTCTTCACATAAAGCAGATGTATGTAGTCTGCTATTGTGCTGTAGTATATTCTCCAAATTTTTGAGTTTTATTTGGAAATCTTTGCTTTCTCACACTATGCTATACTGAACATACTTGTACATATTTACTTGTGCATTCCTTATATATGTGTGTGTGTGTACAGGAATCTTTGTAGAATAAGTTCCTAAAATGGAATTGTGGGGACAAAGGACATGTACATTTGACATTTTGATAGTGTCACAGTGCCCAAGGAGAGGGGCTTTTTCTTTTCTTTTCTTTTCTTTTCTTTTTTCTTTTCTTTTCTTTTCTTTTCTTTTCTTTTCTTTTCTTTTCTTTTCTTTTCTTTTCCTTTTCCATTCTTTTTTCTTTTTTCTTTTCTTTTATTTTTTTCTTTCCTTTTCTTTCCTTTTCTTTTCTCTTCTTTTCTCTTCTTTTCTTTTCTTTTCCTCTCTCTCCCTCTCCCTCTCCCTTATCTGAGCTGGAAGAATTTTGAGCATGAAAAATGTCAACAAGGGGCAAATGAAGAGCAGGTTGAAGTCACAGGAAAAAGTAATGAATGTCTTCTAGAAAGAAGCCAGTGGGAACAGGAACCAAAGTGTGGGAGGAATCTTCAAGCCAAGGAGGAGAGGGTGGGAAGCAGGGTCCTCAATCACTGCAGCAGCCCCAGAACCTTGATGGGTGCTGGCACCAAATACTTGGTGGTTGAATGAATAAATGAATGTAGTTTGGTTGATTTGGCAGTGGAACTTCATGATGTTTCTCTCTGAAAGCATCTAGTTTTGTACTTTTTCTACAAATCAGAAGGTTAAGATTTCTTACTGAAACCAGTAAAGGAGAAGTTGGAGATTTGAAAAGCCCGTCTTGCTTGGCGAACCCAGTTGCCCAGGTCAGGCAGGACTCCCAAGACAGGGCGTCTCTAACCTTCCTCCCCAGTCACCTGCAGGGCCTGTTGATTTTAAGGCCTTAATATCCCTGGACTCCGTCTAATTCTGTTCATCCCCACTACCACCATCATTATGTTAGTTCCAGCCTGGATCTTCTTAGCAGCCTCTTAGATGGTCTCTTATGTCTTGTACATGGCTCAGAACTTGGTGTAGGGACCACCTACCTCCTCCAACCCCCCAGCCAGGCTGGCTCAGGAGCACCTTCCGAGCCTTGTGTGGCATCTCTTCTCCCTGGATGGTCACTTGTATGTTGCTTGCTTGTTTGGTTTTTTTTTAACCTAAAACCTTCATATGTGAATGTCTTAACATTTTTACATCTCTAACACCTATAATGCTTAGCTCATGTTGCATGCTGCAAAAATGATTGATGTTATTTTGTGTGAAAGCCTGATGCTTACATAAATTTGGTACACAGAAAAAGGGGAGGGGATAAGGACAAAAGCAGGCTTGAGATGAACTCACAAAGGACTGGTAATTTAAGACATTTGATCCTGGAACAATTCTCAGGATTATTACTCCCTAGGGAAAAGCAATCTGCTCTAAGAGTCATTTGTATTAGTATTTCTGTAATTAGCATGTTAAATGCAGATTTTGAGGGGCGCCTGGGTGGTGCAGTCGGTTAAGCGTCCGACTTCAGCCAGGTCACGATCTCACGGTCCGTGAGTTCGAGCCCCGCGTCGGGCTCTGGGCTGATGGCTCGGAGCCTGGAGCCTGTTTCCGATTCTGTGTCTCCCTCTCTCTCTGCCCCTCCCCCGTTCATGCTCTGTCTCTCTCTGTCCCAAAAAAATAAATAAAAACGTTGAAAAAAAAAATTAAAAAAAAAAATGCAGATTTTGAAAAATTGGAAATACCTCGCGTCTCTAAGGTGATTTAGCTACATTCAGGTGATCTGTTTAGTTTTACAATCTCAAATAACTACTGTGTGGTATTTTCTAGAGTAGAAACACTTGAACCTCTTTAGTTGCATCTGGCCAGCTGGAGGATAATCACATGATTGAAGTCCCTGATGGGATTCTAAAAGAAATGGCCTTCCAGCCCATTAAATTAAGAGTTTCCAAATTAGGATTGGAATGTTCCTGTTTGGGTCTGCCTGCTTCCCCACCCCCATCACTGTGCCCCATGTCATCTATGGGAAGAGTACTGGGAGATCCTTACCAGCTGGTATTTCAAGTTACAGAATCAGAGTGTAATGAAAGAAAGAGACACACAGAGTTAGTTATTTTTCTGTGGAGCAGAGGGCCTGGGTTCATTCCCTAGGACCGTCTGGAGGGCGCTTGTCTGAGGGGTGCTTCTTGCTGTGATTCCTCTCTCCCCATCCAGGGTCTGTTTCCCTCAAACGGCTACCTACTCACAGCACATTCCCTGCATCCTCGGCAGTTAGGATGGCCATCCCTCCCACCACTGCTTCAGCAGAAGGGCATGACTGGAGCAGGGTCTGAGTGCTCACTTCCCCGAAGGCCACTGGGCTGTAGAAGAGTAAAAAGCAAGAGGATGAGGTCTTTGCTGCTAGGGTTGCACTTGACTCTGTCGTGTTTCTGCTGAGCAGTGGCAGCACAAGGGACAGTGGCCAAATATGAATTTAAATCACCTTAACCATATAGACATTTGGGTCTCTTTAGCCTAAAATAATATGTGGCACTATTAAAACTAATCCATTTGGAAGGAATTTTTGTCCTCCCAGTTTCTTATTTAACCGGCAGCTTAAAAAATATGCCCATACATCCAAAATTTAAGTTATGAGCATGATTTAGAAATATCTAAGTAATAATACAGTAGAGAATGCATAAAAATGGATTTACATGTTTCTTGAATCCTCTTTGTTTTCCGTATTAGACTGAATTTACACTTAACCAGTTTTTTTCAAGTTTGTTTTTTTTGTTTATTTATCAATTATTTGAGAGAGAAACAGAGCTCATGTGCAAGCCAGGCAGAGGAAGAGAGAGAAAGAGTCTTAAGTAGGCTTCATGCTCAGCGCAGAGCCCGACACGGGACTTGATCCCATAACCCTGAGATCCTGACCTGAGCTGAAATCAAGAGTTGGACGCTCAGTGACTGAGCTACCCAGGTGCCCCACTTTCCTAATTTTTGATGTAACAGAACATTTAATAAACTGCTGTCAGCATTCTAATTTCTTGGCATAGTCCAAAGGCTGTAACCCTTTTTAAAAAAAATGAAAAGAACTTCAGGAAGGTTCAAACATAGCATTTTCCTCCCTTTCATTATATAATACGTGTAGCTAATATTCATCTAGTATTTATATGTGTAGGTACCATGCTAAACATTTCACATGCCACAACTTATTTCATGTTCAAAACAACCCCAAGAGTAAGTACTGTCATTCCCATTCTTCAGGTGTAGACTTCAAGGCATAGAAAGGTTGAATAAACTGTTCAAAGTCATAGTTAGGAAGTGGTAGGTCTGGGATTTGAACTCAGGTCTGTCTGACTCCAGCAGCCAGCTATATAGAAGTTATGCATCCATTTGGTAAGTCATTCAGCAGGTAACAATGGAGTACCTAACGTGGCCCAAGGTACTGTTCTAGGGAATTCGGCTGTGCTTGGGATTCAGTTAGAAACAAGGCGAAGTCTTTTCCTCATGGAACTCTCCTAATATATAATAATGAAGATATTATTAGGTACTAAAGGAAAGTACAGCAGGGCAAGGTGGCAGAGAACAGTGGCTCTTCTTTAGAGCTGGAAAAGTTAGGATTTCAGGGACAGCCTTTCTGAAGCAGGGATATTGAACAGAGACCTGAGTAATGTGAAAGAGCAACTTCCAAAGGCCACGGGGCAGTGTCATATGGCTACAGGCATAGTTTATGAGCTTCTAGGTTCAAATTCTGATTCTCCTGCTCATCAGCTGTGTGATCTTGGACAAAATATGCAACTTCTCTCTGCCTGTTCATTGGTGATGTAAAGGTAAATATAATATTTATTAAAAGAACTTAGCTATAAAACAAGCACTAGAATGTAACACTCTTTAAGTGTTAGCTGGTAGTCTCTAGGCACTATGGGAATTGTGAGAAGTAGCTGCTTTCTGGGTCTGTTATTTAAGTAAGTTAAATCAGGGACGCCGGGGTGGCTCAGTTGGCTGAGTGACTTTGGCTCAGGTCATGATCTCATGGTTTGTCAGTTTAAGCCACCCTTCTGGTTCTGTGCTAACAGCTCGGAGCCTGGAGCCTGCAGCCTGCTTCTGATTCTGTGCCTCCCTCTCTCTCTGCCCCTCCCCCACTCACTCTCTGTCTCTCTGTCTCTCTCTCAAAAGTAAATAAACATAATTTTTTTTAAGTAACTTAAATATTAAAATTTGGGTAGTCTTTGAAAATTCAGCTGACAGGATTTATTGAGGAATTAAATGCAAGGGTATGGGGGAAAGGAGCCAGGGATGACTCCAATAGTTTTGGTCTGATTAATTTGGTTGATTTGGGGGCCATCTACTGAGATGGAGGAGATTTGGGTACAGCAAGTCTTTTGGAGGGGGGGGAGAAGGTATACTGGAGGGTGACAATCAAGAACTTGGCTTGTAGTTAAGATTGAGTTACTTCTTTTTTTTTTTTTTTTTTTTTAACATTTATTTATTTTTGGGACAGAGAGAGACAGAGCATGAACTGGGGAGGGGCAGAGAGAGAGGGAGACACAGAATCAGAAACAGGCTCCAGGCTCTGAGCCATCAGCCCAGAGCCTGACGCGGGGCTCGAACTCACGGACCGCAAGATCGTGACCTGGCTGAAGTCGGACGCTCAACCGACTGCGCCACCCAGGCGCCCCAAGATTGAGTTACTTCTTAACACGTTCATGTTTTTTATTCACTGTAGAAAATTGGAAAACGTAGACAAATAATAAGAAAATGAAAACACTTGATATCCCATTACCCATTATCTTTTGCTTAAATTTATTCTTACCCCACAGAAATTTAGATCATACAGTATATATAGGGTTTTGTTTGTTTAAAGTTTATATATTTAGAGAGACTACGAATGGGGGAGGGGCAGAGAACGAGGGAGAGAATCTCAAGCAGGCTCATCTCGGCTAGCATGAAGCCCACTGTGGGGCTTGAAATCATGAACCATCAAAAATGACCTGCACTGAAACCAAGAGCCAGGAGCTTAACTGACTGAGCCACCCAGGTACCCCTTTTGTTTGTTTTATATACACTTCAGTTTATTGGAAAATGGCTCCTGGCAAAGGGGAGAGGTAAAATATAGGCAAGGTGATAAGAGCCCTAGCCCTGTGAAAGCCCTCTACACCTGCCATCACAGACAGCAGGTATGGACTCAAGCCTTCAAAGAGCTCTCCAGCTAAGGAGGGTAGAGCATATGATAGATCTTGTTTCTGCTCTTCTGTCTTAGGACCCCCAGCACCTGCTAACCTGTACAATTTCATCCACAATTGTTAGGTTGTTGTTGTTTTATTTTTTTAAACTATACAGTACTTTGTTTTCACTGTGGAGAGGGCACATCACCTAAAACTTACCATTGTGGCTGTTTTTAAATGCACAGTTCAGCGGTGTTAAGTACATTTACACTGTTGTACAACGGTCACCAGCATCCATCTCTGGAATTTTTTCATCATAGAAAACTGAAACGCTATACCCAGTAAACACGATTCCCCATGCTTCCCTCCTCTTAGCCTCGACAACCACTGTTTTACTTTCTGTCTCTGAATTTGACTACTCTAGGGATATCAGATAAGTATTTGTTCTTTTGTGACTGACTTATTTCACTTAGCATCATGTCCTTAGGATTCATCCATGTTGGAGCATGTGTCAGAATTTGCTTTTTAAGGCTAAATAATACTGCATTGAATATTTTGTTTATCCATTCATGTGCAGGTGAGTACTTGGTCTGCTCTTACCTATTGACTGTGGTGAATAATGCTGCTGTGAACAGGGTATATGGATATTTGTTTGAGTTCCTGCTTTGAATTCTTTCGGCATATACTATATGCAGTTAAAAATGTTTTTTAACGTTTTTATTTATTTTTGAGAGACAGAGAGAGATAGAATGTGAGCAGGGGAGGGGCGGGGAGAGAGGGAGACACAGAATTTGAAGCAGGCTCCAGGCTCTCACCTGTCAGCACAGAGACTGATATGAAGCTTGAACCCACGAGCAGTGAGATCATGACCTAAGCCAAAGTTGGACGCTTACCTAACTGAGCCACCCAGGTGCCCCTAAATGCAGTTTTATAGTCTGCTTTTGTTTTTTTTACATTAAAGTACATTGTTAGAATTTTGTGTGAATATTTTTCTACAAAATTATTTTAAATAATTGCACTATATATTATCAGTAGCTATATTTTCATTGACTTAAGCAAGAATTGTTTCCTGGAGATAGAATTGTAAGACAAAGAGTATGACTAATATTAAAGGTTTTGCTACATTTGCCAAATTGCCAACCAGAAACTCATACGACCTGACATTAGCAAAATCTGTATGTATTCCATGCTCCTTTGCTAATATTAGGTATTGGTCATTATTTTCTGTCAATTTGATAATTTATATCCTGGTTTTCCTTTTATGCAAAGTTAAGGTTCACTCTCTGAGGTTTTTTTTGTAGCCGATTACTGGGAAGATACTGATTTGGTAAACGTTCAACTTGCGAGATGATGACAGATGATGGCCACCCATGGGATTCTTCCTAGTCCTTAATTCTCAGGCAGTTGCAAGCCTTTTGCTCTGTGTATATATGACAAGCTGTGTAATCAGGTTTTGAGTTCTTCTGTTTTGTGTACTAAATACATTCTTAATAGTTAAAATTTCACAGTTCCTTATTTAGAATTCAAAAATCTAAAAAGTGCTGAAAAGAGGGCCACCTGGGTGCTCAGTTGGTTAAGCGTCCAACTTCAGCTCAGGTCATGATCTCATGGTTTATGAGTTTGAGCCCCTCATCCAGCTCTGCACTGAGAGTGTAGAGCCTGCCTGGGATTCTCTCTCTCTCTTTCCCTTTTCTCTCTGAACCCCTCTCCCCTCACTTTCTCTCTCTCTCTCAAAATAGATAAATAAACTTAATAGAAAGTGCTGCAAAGAAATTTTTTGGTAATTCATTTGGTTATAAAACCTAACAGATCATAACACTGTGTGTCAGCTATACTCAGAAACAAACACCTGACAGATCTGAACTCATTTGGTGGAGAAACCCGACCTCCACCAGCATGAGACTGTTAATATATTTTATTTATCCCATTTAGAGTGACTGCTCATATTTTTGGCTGCAAAACATGACTTTGTTTGAGTAAGGGGTGCTGTCCCAGATCCCACTGAGAGTGCATATAGTGTATACATATTGCTTATTTTGAAACACAGTGGTTTGGGCATCAAAGATTTTGGATAAGGGTGTATGGACCTATAATTTTTTTTTTCTTGCATTTATATGTTCTCATCCCTCCTAGGCTTCAGAAACTGATTTTGAAATCAGACCTACTCTGGTAGGTTAAGCGTGGAGTTACAACTCAATGTGCTTTAAGTTTAAGGACAATAGAAATTTAAGTGGGGTATCTTCTTTGATCCCCAGGGCATGTATAATCACTATAATCTGGGAACTGACAGGTCAGTGACTAGAACCAGGTTTTAGCTGAACTATAACTAACTGCAAACTTAGGGTAGCATTCAGCTGGGAACCCTGAGGGTCTTAGGAGGAGACCAGTTGAACTGTGAAGTGACAGTAATAGCTTTCCAAGATTGGAACTTTTCAATTGTTGGAACATATTTCTATAATTAATACCACTTGTCCTTTATAGAACATAAACCGTCTTAGCCAAGCTTTTAAAAAACAATATCAAATTGGTAAAATTAAGTAAAAGCACTCTTCAGTTATATGATTATTACTCATGTTCTTAAGTCTACATTTTTAAAAAATTATTTTTTAAAATAGTGAAGGTTGCAGAAATGGAAAAGCTGACTTGAATTCATATGGAATTGTAAGGAGCCCTGAATAGCCAAAACAATTTTGAAAAAGAACAAAGTTGGAGGACTCACATTTCCTGATTTCAAAATTTACTTCAATGCTACTATAGTAATCAAAACAGTGTGGTAATAACATATGGGTAAACATCTAGACCAGTCCAGAAGTAAATCTATACATCTACGGCCAATGGATTTTTGAAGTGTGCCAAGTACATTCAGTGAAGAAAGAAGAACCTTTTTATTTATTTTTTAAATTTTATTGTTAACAGGTTGGTGTTCTTCCTGGTTCGCATTTTTATTTTTTTTTATTTTTTTTAACGTTCTTATTTATTTTTGAGACAGAGAGAGACAGAGCATGGACAGGGGAGGGGCAGAGAGAGAAGGAGACACAGAATCAGAAACGGGCTCCAGGCTCCGAGCTGTCAGCACGGATCCCGATGCAGGGCTCGAACTCACAGATCGTGAGATCATGACCTGAGCCGAAGTTGGATGTTCAACCGACTGAGCCACCCAGGCGCACCAAGAAGAACCTTTTTAACAGATTATGTTGTGACATCTGGATTTCCACATGCACAAAGAATGAAGTTGGACTCAACCTTACATCATATACAAAAATTAACTCAAAATGGATCAACAACTTAAATATAAGAGCTAAAGCTGTAAAACTCTTAGAGGAAAACGGGTAAATCTTTATGACCTTGGATTTGGCGGTGGATTCTTAGACATGACACCCAAATCATGAGCAACAATAAGTAGATACATTGCTGATAGAATGTGAAATAGTATGAGCCACTGTGGAAAATAATTTGGTGGTTCCTCAAAAAGCTAAACATAAAATTATTATATGATTTAGCAATCCCATTACTAGGTATATACACAGAGGAATTGAAAGTGAGACTCAGATACTTGTATGCCATTGTTCACTGCAGTATTATTCATAATAGACAAAAGGTGGAAACAACCCGAGTGTCCATCAACAGATGAAGGAATGATAAATAAAATGTGGTTTATTATACACACACACACACACACACACACACACACACACACAGTAGAATATTCAGTCATAGGAAGGAAGGAATTTCCGACACATGCTGCAACACAATGAACCTTGACATCATCATGCTAAGTGAAATAAGCCAGAAACAAAAGGTCAAATATTATATAATTCCACTTACATGAAATATCTAGGAGGCAAATTCATAAGGTCAGGAGTAGATGAGACATTATTATGGCCTGGGCGCAGGGGGAAGTGGGAGTTACTGCTTGGCAGTTACAGAGGTCTCTGATGTGATTAACAAAAAGTGTTGGAAATAGTGGTGATGGTTGCACAATTTGTGAACAGAATTAATGCCACAAAATTGTACACTTAAAAATTGTGAAAATGGCATTTTCTCTGTTTTTTTGTATGTTACTACAATAAAAAATTTTTAAGATGGTAAAGGAGCTAATGAGTTGGAATCTGAGAGGTTTGTGACATACATTGGGCTTTTCTGTAAAAGCATTAGCTAATCTGGGTGGGATGTGAGAATGAATAATGTGATGATTGTTCCCAGCTCTCCAAAAGGAGACAAGTTTAACTTCCAGGTATATTTTTGGGGCTGAATTATTGAGGGAGGGTTGTGGGAACAGGGAGAGGCAGTGCATAAGAGGAGCTGAAACACTAATCCTAGAAATATAACAAGACGAAGAAAATTATGCTTTTCAGAGCTCTTCTCGGGGATAATATAATAATATGTGTCGATGGAAGAAATCCTTAGGGCTGCCACCAGGATAGGGCTGGAAGGGTGAGATGCCCTAGCATCAGATGCCCTCACTGAACTGTGTGAGAAATAAGTCCACTGACCCAACCAAAGAAGGGACATGGAGACTCGGAGCACAGTGAAGTGAGGCTTAATCAGTGTTCTTGCAAGAGCGGGTGTCTGATGATAGGCACACTTGGGGCAGTTACAGCAGACAATTTATCTCCTAGTGTGCAAGCCTGCCCTCATTGGCCGAGTACTACAGAGGTGACAGCCTTGCCCGGAAGTTGCCTATGCCCATGTAAGGCAAAAAGTAGTCTGATTGGAACAAATGTACATTCCTGTGAGGTGATGCAGGGACTTCGGTTCTTTGGTGCCTGCTTATTGTAAAGCCCATGAAAATAAGCCTGTGAAACAGAGAGGGGAAGAACCAGGAAGTGAAGTGTCCAAGGGTTGGGGACTCCGTTGTGGGATAGCGGTGTTCGTACATATTTCCAATAGGTTGTAAACCTATTGTTAGCTAGACAGCACAGCTTTTGTTTGGTATTTCTGAAATTGAATCATCACCCTTACTTCTCACACACCCCCTCTTTTGTTTTTCTGTGGAGTCCCTTGTCCTGTGGGAAGAAGCACATTCCTGTTTGATGCATTGCTAGAGCAGTGGGCAGGTTGGAGGAGAGGCAGAGATCCTCCTTTTCATAAATATCATCAAAACATTTGCAGAATATTATCTTGGAGGGACAGTATGTTATTAGCCTGCTCTGAGTGTGAACATACCTCCCTGTGGCCCAGTGCAATATGTTTCTGGAAGTGCAAAAACTCTTTTATCATTATGTAAGTAATTATATTACATTCTGAAGAATTGAAGAACACTAGTAACTTTTCTAGAATGACAAAGAGTTTATAATTCATTCCATTATTGGTTCACTCACTTATGGAGCCTCTGTTATATACTAGGTATTGTTTCAAATTCTGAGGAGACAAAGTAGAATAAGACCATGACTTTTCGTCTAGGAGCTCATGGTCCAGTAGTGAAGAAAAACAAGTCAGGACCATACACTGTGATGGGGGGTGGACCCCTATGTTTTCCCCAGATTTTGTCTTCTGTGGTGGCGGCCAATTGTAAATGAGTAACTACCATGTGATTATTTGATACCCTGTTCAGTGTAAGCTGCAAATTTGTTTATAATCACTCATTTTTATTTCTCTCTCTTCCATAGTCTAGAGGACCAACTGAAAAATACTGTATTTTAATAATCAGCAGTTGAGTTTTTGGACACCTATAGTGGTCTGACGGGTTTTACTAGATAATGCAAAGTCCTATAGGAGCATGAAGTCGAGGCAAGTAACTTAACTTGGTACATAAATGGTGACATTGAAATAAAAAGGTAAAGAAAGGGTAAAATGTGTATATGGGTCGGGGAGAGGGTGAAGGGATGTGCATACCAGATAGAATATCCTTAGGATGAGGTTAAATATAAAAAGGATAAAATCTGGTGACCCACCAAACGTCAAGTGATGTTTGTGAACGTCAAGTGAAGAATGGCTCCCGCTCTGGCTTAGGCAGTTGAATTGATGCCAATACAATACGTTAATCAGAAAAGGCAAGCCCAACAGAGGGAACCTTCAGAACAAGGCCATTTTTATCATAATGTAGGAAGAATATGTAGTAATTTTCTAAATCACCTGATGGATAGGACCGAGTTTCAAACAGAGTCAAAATTTGCTTACCCTAACAAACTTGGCATCTTCATGAATGACTTTTTTCCTTTGCCTCTTTTTCTTTCCCCTTCAGCTAATCATCTGAGAGGGAGAGCACTTTTGCCTTAAGAGGGGAAAGATAGAACTCTAATAGAAACCATCAACTTGAATTTGAAATTGCATTGCAGAAATGATTTGAGGATAATGTCACTTTTTTTCCCCCATTAAAATATTACCATCATTGAGTGGAAATGCCAGTAATAAACTGGGTAAAAAAATGATCCATCCAGATTCGGAAAAATAAGGAAACATTTCCTGAGTCCTATCTCTTTTCATTTCATCGTAAGTAGTAGCCAACAGTGCATAGGACATTGAGGTCATTAAAAAAATATTTGCTGAATTAATGTTATCTTTTTTTACATTTGAACTTATTTTATTATTAACAAAAGCAAATAGTCCAGATAAAAAGTGAGGAAGAAAAATTGGTGCCTAACAAGGTTAAGAATGCCAGAATTTATTAAAGATTGAAGTAAAAAAATAATAGCCAATATTTATATAGTACTTCACACTTTTCAGGTCACTTTTATATATGTATATATATATTGTTATTTGTTATTTGTTAATACTTATTTATTATACTTATTTGTTATCAATAAGTTATCAATTTGTTAACAATTTGTTAACAATACTTATTTGTTATCTGTTATTTGTTAATACTTATTTGACTTATGTGTGCAATACTATCTTAATTCCTTATCAGGTTACATTTAGCAGTGGTGAGCCCCTTGGAATTTGTTCTCTACAATGACCTTGTGATGTAGGAATTATAATTTGCACTTTTATTGACGGGGAAAACAAATTTAGAGTTAAGTGGTGTGCCTGAAGCCACAGAGTTATACTGTGTAGAGGTCTTACAGTTCAAGTCCACTCTTCTGTGTGGTAAAACACAGCCATCTTAGCCTTGAAAGAAACTCTTCTGTCTTTATGTTTTATGTTTCATTATTAACTTTCTTTTCATTTATGGTGACTCTTTGGCCTCATTTTAGAATCTCATTTAATACAACAGGGTCTGTAAGCTACAGGCTTACAACCTCTGGATAATATGAGAAATAGATTTTCCCCTACCTAATTGTCACCAAAATACAGTAGATCCTGCTAGACTGAGGCCAGAGAAAGAGGTACTGGAACCTGGCGACCAACTATGGCTACCACAGGATGACAGTGATGTGGGTTGTAAGATGAGGTGGGTCCACATAATACCTGGAAAGTATGAAGTGATAGGAAACGGTGGCTCAAGTGTGTAGTTAACTTTAAAAATAGTGGTGGTTGGGTAGTAGCATTCAGGTCAAATATCAGATATGTGCTGAGACCAGTTTTCAGAGGCTTCTAGACAAATGGGAGAAGAGTTTCAGGTACAGGACTGCCTGGCACATCATTAGGCATCCTTCCCAATCAGGATGTATGAATATATCCTCATTTTCAAGGTGAATGGGCCATTCCTTTGATATTTCTTTAATTGCACATTGACTAGATTGTGGAATTCCTGAAGACAGTTTCTGTACTTTTTTTTCATCTTGATGTTTGTACTCCTGTCACCTGGTTCCATCCTTGACACATGCCTGTCTTTAGCCATTTGCCTGAGTATTGTATCTGTTTTCTTATTTTGTGGAGCTTTTCCATTAGTTCTAATTGTGCTGGCTATATCAATAAATTTCACTATTGTGTCATTAGTTTTTAAGATACATTAGTCTGTTATTTGTTAATACTTATTTGACTTATGTGTGCAATACTATCTTAATTCCTTATCAGGTTACATTTAGCAGTGGTGAGCCCCTTGGAATTATTCACAGCAGCCCAGGAGACAAATCAGTATATTCAAAAAGATGTTCAATTGTGGAAGTGGACAGATTCAGATTCTCATTGTGTCATTTCTGGTCTATTCTGGTAGTTGACTTTAGGCAATTCATAACCTCAAATTTTCATCATCTGTGAAAACAAAGACAAAAATAGGATTAAATAAGATCAGACATTTAGAAGTGCCAGGCACAAAATAAGACACTCAGGAGATTTCTGTTTACGTTTTTTCATATCTCTGGGTCAGTGTACATGAACTTAATTTATGGTTATATGCTGCTGTATGTTTTTTTACAACATGCTTTTGAATTGTCATTTGTATCCTTTGCACAGCCCCGTGAGATAACAAGGGAAAGTAATTTTACTACCAGCTCCAGATAAATAAACTGAGACTAAGTTAATGGCTAGGGGAATGTAGTTAAATTGTAGAATCAGGACTTGAACTCAGTCTGTCCCCTTAAACCATGTCCAGTGCCCTTTGCACCAAATTCATCTATTTTTATCTGCCGTCTATCTTACGTTCATTGTGTGTCTGATCCTTTCAGTGGCAACGAATCACCATTTAGACCCACTGACTTCCATGCCTGTCCTCTTAGATAAAGTGTTGAATGCCTAATTCTGATTACTTTTATTGCTAGGGCACCGCTTATCAGGCACTTTGTCTTTTACTTTTGAGTTTCCTGAAAGGCTTTTTTGTGTTTTCTGATGAATTATAGATGGTCTATGTTTTAAAATTATAGATAATGTCTCCTTTTATCCCTCACTTTAAATAAGTCTCCAATTGGCTTTGCTGTAGAAGTTCTTGATTTTGCATATGAAATAAAAAGTGTTAGTTACTCCATTTCTTCTAATTGATAGACAAATACTCCTATGAATTGCAGCTTTCTGGTGAGGTTTCCACTGTGTTGTTATGAACCCATTAATGTGACTAGACTTCTAGATAGTGGGCCCTTCATTTTGTTCTGCCGAATAAGTCAGGACTGGTACCACCAATGACCACATTGCTTTAACCTTATTATACTAACTGTATTGATAGTTTTTAAAATATGCTATTCTTTTGCTTTTAACTAATTGTGATGTGATTATAAAATTTAGGAAGAGTAGAAATTTAGTGGGTTTCTTTTGCCCCCAACCCTCAATTATTTGACTTGTACCTACACAAACCAGTTGCTAAGTGTGTGTATAGTATTTTCCACAGTATTCCTTTGGCACTCCATAAATCTGTCTAGCTTACTAATTAGCTTAAAATTAATATTCATCATGTCTCAATTTCTTTTTCTCAAGAAGAGGGAAACTTGCTTGCCTGGTTCTTCACCAGGGCCAAACAGCACAACGGCTGTGTAAAATTATAAACAACGTAGTGAATGTCAGTTGAACCTGACTTTCAGCTGTCTTTTCATTGTACATCCATACAAAATTCCACTGACAGGTCAAGACTAAAGTTTTTTCACGATACTGGAATAACTAGTTTTCAGTTCTCCAGTCAGCTTTTTAACGAAAGTTACATACAATAGAGGTCCCAAAAACATACTTTTATGTTCCAAATGCTTGAAATTAAATGAACTAATCACGAAGCCATTCATGGTGCTACTTGGGTTGTATAAAGTGAGTCATGGTGACAATACTAAAGATACATTTCAAAATAGTGCATGAAAAATGATTGACATAAGGAAAAAAAATTAACATTTTTACCTTATTAGAATGTTTTCTCCCTGATTCTGCCCTATTTTTCACAAAAAGTCCTCAAAGTGTCACCTTGATTTTGACTATTTTTGCTGAGAAATGAACTTTTTCAGCTGTGTTAGATTACCAGAAATGAGACTATCAAACAGTAACGGGAGCCCTCAGTAGTGGAGGTATAATTATCATATTAGCATCATAAATCATTTGCTTCTCAGCACTGTATTAGGTCACAAGAGCAGCAGCTGCATCTTTGTTCTACCTAGATGATGTTTCACTAAAGCCATTTCTGTTTTTATTCACTCAAATTTACAGTTTCTCCTTTGTGTTGACATTAAGCAGTGAATCTATTAGTTTCCATTACCAGCAGAATAGCTAAAACTATACATAGTTCTATATTTTCTCTCACAAACCCTTTCACACTGCATAGATACCTTTACTTTGATAGAACATCTGGGCAATACATCTTGTTTCTTCTCTGTCTTTAGGCAAATGCAAACTTTCTTAAGCCTGCCCTTAAGAAAAAAAGAAAAAGGAAGAAAAGAAAAGAAAAATCCATAGCAGCTCCATCCTATCTTTTGACCTCAGATTCCTGATAGATAAATTGGGCATCTAATTGTAAAGTAATCCAGATAAGATGCAAAAGTCCGATCACTCCATCAGATTTACAATACTCCTTTAAAAAATATCTGCTTTATTATGTTTCATTGACTTGCTGGCTCTCCCAAAACACCAATGTATCATGAATACCACATACATAATTTTTCCATATCTAAATATTATAAAAAGGTTAGTTTTTTTTTCTCAATGTAAACCAAGCTGCAAAACACCAGTTTAAAAGAGTGTCATAGCCACTAGTATAAACACATTTTAGCAAGTTCTAGAGGCTGCTTTCAAGAAGGTAATTATCTTGGACCACTGTTGTTCTGATGTTGGAATAAACCAGTTTGCTATGGTACAAGTTGTCTAAGTGTGACAGACTGTGCAGTAACTGCCATAGTTCTCATAGGGTTCTCAAAGGCAAGCACCCTAATTCTGGTATTGCCTGAAGTTCTGTAAGCCTTGGTTCACCTGATCTGTTTCTTGTTTCTGCCTTGGTTTACTTTTAGGGATCCTGTGATGAACTCAGTTTTTAATTTTTTTTTTTTTTTTTTCAACGTTTATTTATTTTTGGGACAGAGAGAGACAGAGCATGAACGGGGGAGGGGCAGAGAGAGAGGGAGACACAGAGTCGGAAACAGGCTCCAGGCTCTGAGCCATCAGCCCAGAGCCTGACGCGGGGCTCGAACTCCCAGACCGAGAGATCGTGACCTGGCTGAAGTCGGACGCTTAACCGACTGCGCCACCCAGGCGCCCCATGAACTCAGTTTTTAATCACTTGTTTATGTTGTCTTTATCTACTGGCATTTTTTTTTTTTTCCAGTGCATAGGTATACAGTGATCAGATACAGTGGGCAAGATTCTGAGTAAATCTGAAATCTAATCAAGATATTGAGATGTGCCAAACCTAAGATGTGCCATCTTAATGGATGTGCCAAACCTAACTATTTGGTAGCTGAATTGTTGGCTGATGTTTTGGTTATGTTAAACAGTCACTTAGAAATCTTTTAATCAATCTTCCTGGTTAAGGTTTCTTTTGGGCCACTGAAAGGAATTTTTCTGGATTGATAGGGACTCAACCTTTTCCTTCACAAAAGCCTCTAGAGGATTTTTTTAAATTAGTATGCATTAAAAAAAAGTCACTACAAAGCCAAGATTAACATCACACTTCATAATATTAAAAGTAATTTCTAACATAATTTAATGCTTATTCCATACTCAGTCTTCCTATTTTTGATAAATATGTCCTTTCCAGCTGGCTTGTCCAAATTAGGATTCAGTTGAGTATCCCATATTGCTAATGGTTTTTGTGATATTGTGATTTATAGTAAGAAATGTATATTTGGTCTTCCTCAGTTCCTGGCACAGAGCTCCTGCAACTCACATAATTTCCTAAGTGATGAAGTAGGTAATGGTGCCTTTTGTTTTGTTGATGAGGTGACTTTGGGAAAGCCTCAAGGTAGCCCCGGGTGGAGGCTGGTTGCTAAGGGAACTCATCACAAGATTAGAGGGTTGAACCTTTCAGTCCCACCCTCTGACCTCCAAGGAGGTGAGAGAAGAAAGATTCAGTCAGTTGCCAAAGGCCAGTGATCAATCAATCATGCCTAAGTAATGAAGCCTGAGTAAAAATCCAGAAGGACTGGAATTGGGGAGCTTCAGGTTGGTGAATGTGTACAGGTATGAGGAGAGTAGTGGCCTCAGAGAGGGCACTGAAGCCTTGTGTCTCTTCTCACATACCTTGCCCTTGTACCTCTTTATCTGGCTGTTCATCTGTGTCCTTTATAATTAATTGGTACATGTAAGTAAATGTTTCTCTGAGTTCTGTGAGCCGCTCTAGCAAATTAATCAACCTGAGAAGAGGGTGGTGGGAGCCTTTGATTTATAGCCGCTCAGTCAGAAGCACAGGCAGGTAACCACCTGGGACTTAACTGGTGGCTGTCTTGGGGGACTAAGCCCTTAACCTGTGGAATCTGATGCTATCTTCAGGTAGATAGCATCAGAATTCAGTTTAATTGTTTGGTGATGGGGCGGGGAACATACATTGGAGTTATATTCTTTTGGCTATTTAAATCTCTGCCTTTTTTATGTGATTGATTTATTGAAGAGGCTAGACCTGCTGATAAATTAGAACATTTATTTAATTTACTTAAATGCTTAATGTTTATTTAAACACATTTACATATTTAAGAATATTTAAGTTCTTTTAATTAAGAACATTTTCCTACATAGCCCAGATTACATTGTTACACTTATTGATGAGGTTTGGGGTGATAATGAGGTCCAGAGCTGACAGCCAAGAAAGAATCCTTGAAGAGGTCATTGGTGCAAAAAGGTGATTTTATTAAAGCATGGGGACAGGACCCTTGGGCAGAAAGAGCTGTGCTGGGATTGTGAAGAGTGACTGGTTTTATACTATGGAATTGAGAGAGGTAAAGACCAAAGGGAGGCTTCCAAAGGGACTTTGATACGGTAAAGAGGACTCGGTAAAGAGGACTCGGAAGATACCTCAGGCCTTGCTGTTGTCAAGCTAAGGTTGTTTTTCCTCTAGTAAGGCCTTAACATCAGGATGGTAGGGGGTTCCTGGAGAAACGTTTTACTCTGTTTGCCAGAAGTATTTGTCAGTGGGCTGTAGGTTATAAGGAAATTTAATGGTTTCTGCCATTTTCTTCTTGCCTTTGTTCCCCATATCACTATGGAGGGTGATGTTGGGGCTCCAGGAAACTGAGTCTACAGGTTACTGGAGATTAGTCTATTGATAAGATTACCTTTTTCTTATAATTTACCAAGACACTTGTAGAGAGACAAATGGAGACTCATGGAGAGTCATGGAGACTCATGGCCTGCATGACTGTGATCTCTGTCAGTTAACCATTTGTTTCCTTTCCTTTCCTTTGTCCTTGGGCAGCCAGGAGTGCCTGAGGAATATCACCATATCTCCCCTGGGGTGGGGGGTGGCTGCTGTTAGCTTGTACTTTGCCCTTAGGCTGCCTTATGCTCCCTCATCACTTATCAATACTAATAATTCCTGAATATAATCCAACACAATCAATATTCACATTTTTCTAATTTGTTTTTAAGTCTTCTATATCTGGTCTGTTTAAACCAGGATACAGTCTAGAAGCATGCACTGCAAATGGTTGTTTTGTTTTCTCCTTATCTTTTCATCTGGAACAGTCCCTTTTATTTATATCAGGAACTTGTAGACAAGGTGAGACCGGTGTCTCACAGAACAACCCAGCTTCTGGATTTGCTTCCTTTATCCCTTCCACAGGGTGCAGTGACCACTAATCACATGTGGCTGTTAACCTGTTGAAATGTGGCCAGTCCAAATTGAGATGTGTTGTGGGTATAACATACACATTGGCTTTCTAACACTTAGTATAAAAAAACGTAAACTAGGGGCGCCTGGGTGGCGCAGTCGGTTAAGCGTCCGACTTCAGCCAGGTCACGATCTCGCGGTCCGTGAGTTCGAGCCCCGCGTCAGGCTCTGGGCTGATGGCTCAGAGCCTGGAGCCTGTTTCCGATTCTGTGTCTCCCTCTCTCTCTGCCCCTCCCCCGTTCATGCTCTGTCTCTCTCTATCCCAAAAATAAATGTATAAAAAAAGTTGAAAAAAAAAATTAAAAAAAATAAAAAATAAAAAAATAAAAAAATAAAAAAAACCGTAAACTATTACACTAATAAATTTTTATATTGAATACATGTTTATTTTTTTGCTATTTTTTTAATGTTTATTTAATAATTTTTGAGAGAGAGAGAGAGAGAGAGTGAGTGCAAGCAGGGGAGGGGCAGAGAGAGAGGGGGAGACACAGAATCTGACGCAGGCTCCAGGCTCTGAGCGGTCAGCACAGAGCCTGACAGGGGGCTCGAACTTGCAGACTACAAGATCATGACCTGGGCTGAAGTCGGACACTTACCTGGCTGAGCCACCCAGTGGCTCTTCTTGAATATATGTTTTTTTGTTTTGTTTTGTTTGTTTTGATATATTGTCAAGTTGGCTAACATACAGTGTATACAGTGTGCTCTTGGCTTTGGGGATGGAGTCCCGTGATTCATTGCTTATATACAACACCCAGTGCTCATCCCAACAAGTGCCCTCCTCGATGCCCATCACCCATTTTTCCCTCTCCCCTCCTCCTCCCCATCAACCTCAGTTTGTTCTCTGTATTTAGGATTCTCTATGGTTTGCCTCCCTCTCTGTTTGAAACTATTTTTTACCCCTGAATACATGTTTAAATGGTAATCTGGGTATATCAAGTTACAGAAATCATTTTGCTAAAATTAATTTTACCTGTTTATTTTTCATTTTCTTGATATACCCTACTAGAAAATTTTATTTGGCTCCCAGTGTATTTCTATCCGTGCTATTCAACAGATTTTAAAAAAGAAAATTGCTACCCCAAAATGACTCCACATCAGTTCCCTGAGATGTAGTTGAAAAAAGAATATCAACAGGCTGAAATGTTCCTAAGCTAGAGTTTTGTGACATAGTTGTAAACATAGTTGCTGTGACCTTCCATGTAGAAGATAAATGATTTTGCATAGATTGAGCCTACAGCTTTTTAAGACTGAGTATCCTAGAAACATGGCCTTGTCCAGTGGATGAAATAGCTACTGAAGATTTTGAGTGTCCCTGATAACTGAAAATGTTAAATAATGTAAACTTAGAGGTGTGCCATAAATGCTAAATACAGTTGTTAAGCCTGTACTGATGATTTAAAGGCAAAAAAAGTGTATGAGCCAGTGAAAGTTATGCTTTATTTATTTGTTTATTTTTAGTGTTGGAAAACCTTGAACAGACAGTTGTCTCCAGTTTTGGAACACTGGAAAGTCAGCCTGATTTCCAAACCCCAGAATTTGTAAGTACTCCTACTCTATCTTAAATTTGAATTGGTTAGCAAGAGATTTCTCACAAAATGGAGAAAAGGGTTTTTTGTGAAATCTTGCCTTTGGCGCCCATAGATCTGGCACTGTCTCACTTGCAGTGGCTGTGTATTTAAAGCTCCAGTTCTCTGGGGGACAAGTAACTGAACTACATACAGTGCCTTGGCATCATGCTCTGTAGGCTTGTTCTTCATACTGCTTGTAAATAGCAAATGGGAACTCTTTCTGCAGGAAAGTAGCATTGTTACTGCCCAGACTCCTCCTTCGTTCATTAATAGCCTTGGTATCCGTTTCTGCTGTTAGCAACTCTGGAAACCAGTGTTTACTGAGCACATATAGGTGCATTGACCAGTCTGATTCCCATTTCACTCTGGAGCCTACAGTCATACAACCTGTATAGATGTATCTTCTAGGGCTAGGAATATTTTATTGGTTGTTCCTACCAAGAGGGGAACTAAATGCTCTCACTAAATTAGACTCATTAAAGATTAGCCATGGTTCCTACCCTCGAGGAATTAAAAATCTTATTAGATGCTACTGTGGTTTTATTAATGCCTTGTTTAAAGAAAATTAAGCACATAGGATGCCTTGTGCAGAATGTCCTTACTAAATAGATTTTATATTAGGCTCATTTGAAGAGGGGGATGGGAAGAAGTGTTTCTCTGACTCATGTACCATATTATTGCCCCAAATGTATGGGAAAAGCATGCCAGGATCCACCTAGATTTACTTATTTTTGCCCCTTGCTGTAAATGGTTCAGCTACCATGTTAGCAATGCAAAAATCTTTTTTTTTTTTTTTTTTTTTGCTTTCTTTTCAAAGTGTGATATACGGTCGCCACTCTAGTAATTGGCAGATCACAATTGTATTATTGGTAAAGACACACAAAAAAAGAACTCATTATGTGTTTTTCCTCTTCTCACTCATTCTTTATGGATTACCTACTCATTTGAACCAAGAGTAAGGAAACTAGGCAGTGCTCTGGACTGAAAAGGGATCGCCCATAAAACTATATCCACAATGCCACTTTATTTCACAGTGTGGGACTCCTGTGGTGTACTAGCAGATTGCCTACTGTGAAAAGCACTTGGATATAATAGAAAGACATAGTATTCAATGACTTCCCTGTTATATTCAATGAGATTTTCAGTGAAGGAAAATTGTGAACGCTCACCAATATTCCCGTATCTTAAAGTAGCAGAGCAACTTTGCAGTTTTTCTAACTTCTACAGTTAGAGCCCCTAAAGCAGAATTGACACAGATATGTCACATTTGAATGTGAAATTGGCACAGACTCGTGGAGCTGGCCCTTTCTTGTTTCATTTTCTAACTGCTTCTTATTGGTACTCTTTAAGCACTATAGGTAGTCTAAAAAGAGCTGTGTGCAATAAAGTGTTGATGTGCTTGGTAAACGCCTATATAGTTCACACTGATTCCCTGTGCAAAAATAAAAGTATTTTTCTCAAGAACAGCTTTTAGTAGATGATGATGTTTGAGATTGGCGTGCCTCAGCAATGTCTTTGCAATAGATAGTCTACACTGGTAATTACACTGGTGATGTTATTCAACCTTCAGCATTAACTTCTTGACTACTGCATTTTCCTTTCCAAGGGTGAA